>NC_080569.1:20100000-20385000 GCF_030253575.1 Rhododendron vialii | reverse complement strand
GTAGAAATTGGGGCCGGTCCCCAAACATCTGAATGAACTAATGAAAAAGGTAAATCTGTTTTATGATCACTCAAATGAAATTTAGTACGATGGCTTTTTGCTTTCACACAAGTTTCGCAAACAAAATCTGAAAGATTACATCCATGAAACAAGGATGGAAATAATTTCCTAAGATAGCCAAAAGAAGGATGTCCCAATCTCCTATGCCATAACCAAATTTCCTCCTTTTTTTTATTCATCGAATCTCCATTTACCACAAGAGCGTGCCCTTTTTTATCGGATTGTTGGAATCCATCTTCAAGATAGTACAATCCGCCCATTTGTCTACCACTGCCAATCTTCTCCCGAGTATGGATGTTCTGAAAGACACAGTGAGTAGGAAAAAATAGAGCAACACAATCATGAGATTTGGCTAATTGATTCACAGAGAGAATATTACAATTTAACGACGGCACAAATAAGACATCATGGATTTTTAACGTGGAAGATAATGGAACTGTACCAACTCCAATAACCGGAGATGATACATCATTAGCAGTGGTGATAGTGGCTTTGGAACATTTAGGAGATAAATGACTAAACTTATAACGATCACAAGTCATATGGTCTGTTGCGCCAGAGTCAATTATCCAATTACTATTTCCAGTAAAAGACATACAAGACTTAGCAGTGAATGCAAGGGTTGTGACTAGATTTGCTTTTGGATCAGAGTTCGCCTCCTTATGAGATGCCTTCTTACCCTTTGGATGCCATTCTGGATACCCATGAAGTCGGAAACACGTGTCCACCGTATGACCAGTACCATTACAGTGAGTACATTTTTTATCTTTCTTTGAGATGGTCATCTTCCGAGAAGCCATTACAGTCCCTTCTCCAATATTTTCTCCAAGCATAGCATCTTGGCGATTAGCTTCCGAACACACTATAGCATAAGCTGCCTGTATATCAGGAAGTGGTTTTGTAGACAGTACACGACCTCGAACCCCATCTAAATGAGGATCAAGACCAGCCAAAAACTTATACACCCGTTCGGAATTAACCTTTGTGGTGTATATAGCAATATCATTAGCACACTCCATAATACATGCATCAATATCATCAAGTTCCTGCCATATTTTCTGTAGTTTGCCAAAGTAAGAAATAACAGAACCTCCATTCTGGCGGACAGAAAATACCTCGCAATGAAGTTGATAGGCTTTTGATGCATCTTGATCAACCGAATACGTATTTTTAACTGCCTCCCATATCTCCTTTGCCGTAGACAATCGAAGAAAGAGAGACCGAATATCCTTTGTCATCGCATCAAGAAGCCAAGATTTGACCAAACAGTTTTCATCCTTCCATTCTTCATACTCTCCAGACTTTTTATTTGATGGAGCAGCCTTGGTACCCGAAATATAACCCCAACGTTTTCTCCCACGGATTTTATTTCGGGCATTCAAAGACCACTCCACATAATTGGTACCGTCCAGCCGTTCCGGAGTGATGAGAGAGGATGTTTCCTGCATATGGAGACCAGACACAATAGTCGAAGATTCGTTCTTCTTTGGTGATTTAGCACCACTTACTTCAGCCATGACGGCACTAGAAGAAAATTTTGCAGCGGAATGATATGAACAGAAACACCAACAATTGTGAATACATGACCTACTTCAATTCCTAGAGTTTAAGAAAAGGAGATTGAAGATGGCTTTGATACCATGAAAATAAACACAATTGTGGAGTAATTTTCTGATAATTCCATTCATCGTAGTTGTACAATATATATAGTACAAACATTAACAAGGAAAGAATACAAGATTACATGGAAATATTCTACACTTATGGCATAAAATAAGATTACACAATTAAGGTTATTGACCAAATCAAATATTGACTAAATCATATCCTTAATTCTAGCATAAAGTCTATTTGGGAATTGTAATATGTTGACAAATTGAAAATTTTGAATTAAATTTGATATGGTTGTAATATATATGATGACATTTGCTTTTGAAAGAGTGATTTAGTACATCTATGAAGGCCTTCTGAAAAAATTGTCATTTAAATATTTTATTAATGTTCCAAAAATTGGAGGGTTACAATAATGGCTTGGTTACATTTATTAAAAAGAAAGTGGTTGGTACTATTAATAATGAAACTATTACGCAATGATTCCAAAATATAAAAACTCATCGTATGCAATTCGTAGAATTTCGGGTAGTTATGTGGTATATTTTTTTTCTGAAGTCCGGAAAAATGGAGTATTACTGATACAGAAATGATATTGGTACCGACCTCCCGGTACCGAAATCGTACCGCCGGCCGCCGGTGGGCCGTCTCCGGCCACCGGACGGCCGATCCGAGCCGTCCAAAAATTTTAAAAAAAAAAAACGAGGGGGCCAACGCGGGAATCAACGGCATCCGAGGTGTGTAAGGTGCTTGATCCGAGCACCCTTTTTTCGTGTAAGGGTCCACATGGCGGCCGGCGGTACGATTTCGGTACCGGGGAGGTCGGTACATGTAGCACTACTCTTGTTAAAAATAGATTAGAAGTCATTTCATCAATATATATGTTTATTTAAGATAAGAATATCCCCGAACTTTAAGTTTAAGAATGACCCAATGATAATTTTATGTATTTCTGTCGCCACCGTTAGTGGCGACTCTACAGCCATGCCATGTGTTTAATTGAACAGCCTTACATTTTTTTTTCCAAGAATACACGTAGCAATTTTGAGTTAGTCAATTTTTGAATAGGTCTAGATCCTCCCCAGTCCAAAAGTTTGGACTAGACGAGACTAGGGGTGATACCAGTTCGGTTTCGACCGGTTTGAGTGTATTTTTCGGTCGAAATCGGTTATCCGGTTTGAGATTTTTAGAAATCGGAACCGGTTGAGATAAATCGGTCCGGTTTCGACCGGCTCAACCGATTTTGGGTCCGGTTTTTATTCATGGGCCATATTTTGGACCCAACACATCAAAAAAATCACAATTTAACCCACAAAATATCAACCAAAAATCCATAATTCAATTCTTTCTTTTTTTTGGGCCCAACAAAAAAAAATTTCAATTTTGAGCCCAATACATAAAATAAAATAAAAAACCCATAAAAACATAATTAACTCATAAAAACAGTTTTTTATATAATAAATATATTTATTAAACCAATATACAACACAAAATATCCACGAAAAACCCATAATTCAACCCCTTCCCTATGTTTTTATATATATGTATGTATATATTATACATATATATATATATAACCGGTCCGGTTTCGACCGGTTTTTAAAATACATAAATCGGATCGAAATTATATTTCCGGTCGAAATTATTCAACCGGTTTAAAAAATTCGATCCGGCCCGGTTTTTCCGGTTTCAATCGATTTTTCGGTCTTGGCTAACAGCCCTAGACGAGATAGTCCAGATGGAGACCGTCTATTGGAAAAATCAGTGGTTCGGATTTGTAACTCTTCCATGTAAGAGTTAACTCTTCGATGGGTTTTCGGGAAAATGATAGCTAATGACATGTTTTGATAATTAATATCCGCCAGTTATTGGCCGTCATTTTACCAAATTTTTTTGAACAAGTCTTAACCATTCATTGCGCAAATATTGGACGGTCCATACATGGACGGTCTCGTTCAGTCCAAACCTTTGGACCGGAAAAGATCCGTTTCCTTTTTGAATACCCAATCTTATATTTTCAAACATTTAGTCCAAAAATAGATAAACACTCGGCCTAAAAATAATTGAACCACTTGCATACAACCGAATCACAACACATAACTAAAAAAAATAAAAAGATGAATCTATCGATGTACATATTGTGCTCTGCCTTCTCTGTCAATGTTCATCGTCGATGATCAAAATGTGTCAATTTTGTATTCATAACCTTCACTACGTTAGTTGTTTTTGTTTAGTTAGCTTATAGAATCATGGACAATATCAAGAAAACTAACCACGTTGCAAAACCTTATCAACCTAAACAAAATTTCTTCGAATTCAAGACAACAATGGAAAATCTCATCATACCATTCGAAAGAAGAGAATATTTTAAAAAGGTCTTCGATCTCTAATCTATTCTCCAGAATTAGTACTTTGGTTTGATATTGGCTCAAAATATGAAAACTCGTCTATAAAACTGTAAAATTTTACTCCCTCATTCCTACAAGATTGTCCACACGAATGAATTTTTATTGACAAATACTTATATATATATATATATATATATATATATATATATATATATATATCAGTCCGGATCAAGTCCACACCCCTTTCCGTCAGAACCTCTCCCTTTTCGATCGAATTTTGATGATCCGAACTGCTCAATGTGATCAAAACGTGATTAAGGATACCCACGAGAAATCGGCAAAAAAAATGATTGGGAAGGGCTTTATCCGAACAATTTTTGTTTGTATTTTATTGAATGGTTTAATAAAAAACTGCTCAAATCAAGCCATTCCCGGTGTGTTTTTTTTGCCGATTTCTTGAGAATGCCCTTAAAATCACGTTCTGAACCCATTGAGCGGCTCGGATCATCGAAAGTCGATCGGGAAAGGAGAAGTGCGGACAGGAAGAGGTGTGAATAGAAACCAGACTGATATATATATATATATATATAAGTTATTATTTTGCGTAAACATTTTTTTTAATGGAGGTCATGTTTTTTTACTACACTACTTATACTACTATATGAATTTTGTACCTAAATAGTTGGTTAATGAAGCTAGTAGAATTAATGTAATTTTTAAATATTCTGAGGTAAATTTCTGAAGCCGCCACTGAGGCTCCATTCTCCAATTTTGTATTTGTCTAAATTTTTTTGGTATTATTTTTAATTTATTTTACCATTTTTGTTGAGTTTTTTGTTATAATTTTGGAGTTAATTATTCGTCTTGACAGAAGAAATCAAAAAAGTAAAAAATGTTGACCGATGTTAAAAAAAATTCATGTACGATGATACTTTAGACTAAAAAACAACTGTGTGATGGAGTATTTTTTTCGTCTTCAATGAATCTTTTTGTTGCTTTTAGTTATTGTAACGTTCCGAATTTTGAGAATGTTAAATAGATATTTTCATTGAAAATATAAATAGAGTCTGACACGATATTATATCATAGTGATCGCGCCCATTCGGTAGTCGTTGAAGTTTACCAAACGGCCGTCAAATTCAATTATTTATTAACCGGACTACAACTAAAGATTTGCATAGTATAGTGAGGAAGTCCGAGTCGATCCACAGGGAGTTCGAATATAGCTTGTTCGGATTGTAGATGTAAGGGTTTCCGGCGTTTAGACGGCCAACTTTTAGTTTTCCTTTGAAAGGTGAGAATTGCCCTTATGAAAATGACTAGAAAAAGAGTTTGAACTAAGAATTAAAGGCGGCAAGGCAATGTAGTTACTAACACCCGTAACTTAAGCCATCTAACAATTATCAACGAAAACACGGTTGAATCGCACGACATAGGCTATCAACCGGAAGATTTAGCTATGAAAATGGTTAGACTTAACATAGAGTTTGAACAACAAGCTTAACACAAGGCGTGACATAGCTCCCGGAACCATGTGAGCGAGCACATGATCACCGGAGATTAACAACGCCAAGACTTGCGTTCAAACTAAATATCAAGGTCAAGAACTAGAAGCATGGTTTGGAAAGCGAGCAAGTTCTTCGGTTCTTTTGGCAAACACGAGGCGAGACATAGCTCACGGAACCATGTGAGTGAGCACATGATCACCGGAGGTTAACATCGACAAGTTTTGTTACATAAAAGGCGAACCACTCACATTTCCAAACCAAACCTCAAGTCTTAAGTTGAGAAAGGCAAGATTAACCAAAGTCGCGAGGCGTTATTCACCCCATGGCCAAGCCTAAATGAGTTCTCACACCTAAGGAAAAGACTAGAAAACATGCTAAAGGAAGAAAACATGATTAACCGATAGAAATGAAAATAAACTTGATTTAAAGAAGAATCTAGTCCGTAGCTACAACATTAATACACGACAAATTAAACGAAACCAAATACTTACTTGAGTTCTTGACAAATTAAAGATAAAAGCTTGAAAGCACAACAATGGAGAAAGACTATCCTAAGCTAACTACTTACTTACTTACAAGAGAGAGAGAGTAGAGTATTTATACAACTCAGCATTTTCTCTCCACAAAATATCCCTGAACTTGCCAAAAGTGGCAAGTATTCCATAAATGAAAAGTCTAAAAAGCAGTAAAAATATCTGCTGGAGACCAATGTTATCGATACCATAAGCAAAGGTATCGATAACATCCTTCAAATATTCCCCCGGAGAAGCATGGTATCAATAACATATGAGAAAGGTATCGCTACCCTCGGGTCTGGACAACTTCTGGACCAAGATGGAACAAATGGTATCGATACCATCTTGGGAGTTATCGATAACAATCTTCAAAACTGCAGATTTCAAGTTGGCTTCAGCTTCAGCAAATAGCTCTCAGCACTTCATAGCTCTTCAGCATCTTATTTTCATTCTCTAAACTTAAGTAAAGGCTTCATTTTAAACCTTTCTTTTACCTTTCCTTTACTTTAATTTATTTAATGAAAATAAGAAATTACCCCCATTTGGAAACAATGGCATTACCAGAATTTCAAGATTCTATTTAAATCAAAATGTCAACCCCCCACTTTTAGTACAAAACAGAAAACTGCACATTTTTCTCAAGAGAAAATGGCTCAAAACATGACATTGCTCTTCAAATAAAACCTTGCAACTTTGTAGTTACTCTTACAAAAATTCAAGAATCAATTACCGCCATTTTTAATCTCAAAAATTGATACTTTTTCAGAAAGTCATTTTTTCATACTTAGACAGATTTTAAGGGGCCGACAGGGCCTTCGGATACTTGAAAGCACTTGAGTCATCCATGGCGTTGAAATGCGCCTTATTTGCACGTTTTACCTGAAAGCACTAAAAACACACCTTACGTGCAGTATCAAATAAAAACTAAATAAATGCAAGTTAAAACAACATAAAATGGGACTAGTCGCACCAAATATCTACAATATTGGGTGCTCATCACATAGTCTTAACAAAAGTACTTTTATACAACAAAACAAGGGGGAACTAAGGGTTCTATCTACTGCTCCGCTTCTTCCTTCATCCTGGCCAGCTCCTCGGCCCCAAAAGCTTCCAAGGTGTAGAGTTCATCATGTTCGTCTATAAGATCTGACACATTATACCGGCGTCGCCACCAATATAATATGTCAAGGTCACCAAAGGTAACACCGTGAGCTACAAAAGCTCAATAGAACAACTCATACTCACTAACCCTTAACTTACGAACGAACGATCATAAATTCAATGATTTCCACATAGTTCATACATATTCGAGAAAACAGTTAACAATGACACATCCACATTCATTATCCAAACTAACGTTGGTGTCCATTATTTTTTGAGTTTCTCCTACGCGACATTTCGTAGACCGTGTCACTGGTTTCACCTTTCATTAACCAAATCAATATTTTCAAAATCATCTTGTTACACACCCAACCTCGGTTCCGCCGCGCCGGGTTCCCATTGGCACACAAAAATATTGAATTTGGCATTGGCTCCTATCCACGGATAACCAATCCACAATTCAAAACTCTCGATTCTGCCGCTCCGGGTTCCCGAGTATTCCCATAATGGTTCCGTCACTCCGGGTTCCCATTTGGGCTTTCGAAAATCACAATTCATCCCTCGGTTCCGCCGCTCCAGGTTTCCGAGTATACCACAATGGTTCCGTCGCTTCGGGTTCCCATTGGGTTTTCAAAATCATTCATTTACACACACATACCCCACAATGGGCAAGTCCGGCCACATTGGGGTTTCAAAACCACACCTTGCCTTTTCATATCTCAGGTGTCATGTCTCTAACTTTCTCGAATTCTGTGTATCGTTTTCATGCATAGACTCCACGGTAGGACTTTTCACATACATAATCATAAATCATTCATTGTAATATTGAAACTAAACTAGCAAGGTCATCCAACTCTATATTACTGATCATGCTCTAATTATTAGGTAAAGCATAACGCCACATATACGGACGCCTTTGGAATGAAAATCACTTATACTTTATCACAAGTAATACAAGCAATTCATGCATACATGCTCATAACCATCTAAAGATCAAAATCCGAATACTAATAATCAAGTGTTAAGTTCTATCTTTTGAAAATTGTTCTTTCTTTCTTTTATGGAAAGTTCTAAACAACATATGTTTATTTAAATAAAAGTCGTTTATTTAATATGCCCATACTTTAGCAAGATAAACTTATTGACAATCGTGCATTTCCGATTATTATAAAATGATAGATAACCTTATCTATTTAATGAAAACTAAACGATAGATAACCTTATCTACTTAATAAAAACATTTACGGATATTTATACTTTTCAACATACGGTTCAATGCTTATATGTAGAGTTATTGGACTAGGGATTCTACCTTTCTTCTTGGTGGTAGTGACGACTACGAGAAGTAAGTTGACGATTGGGTGGAGTAACTTCCTACGGTTGCCTTCCGGTAGCTTTGAAAGAGAAAGGTTTCTCTCGAAACTAGTTTGTGACTAAAACTACTCAACTTTATGGATCAAAAGAGTAGTTTAAGATGAGTTTCTTGAAGAACTCAAGAACAAGCAAGAACAAGGAAGAACGAAGAACAAAATGCAAGAATTCTAGAGAGAGAAGTTGAAGGATGAAGGTGTGGGTTGAAATGGCAATTGAGGGATCTTATTTATAGCAAAATTCTTGGCTCCTCCTCTCTCCTCTTGGCCAGTCATATCTCTCTCTCTCTTTCCCATGGATTTGCTCCATGGTCATGTCAAATCATGCTTGAAAGCCTTCCATGACTTGTCTTGTCTAATCCTTTTAGGCTTAAGGCTATAAACTAACTAGAATCTTAGGCTTTCTAGGTGAATCTAAGTGATTATGGCAAGTCTTGCAAGTCTAAGGTAGGATTTGATTAGGCTAAGGTATAACCTTCCATGTTTAGTCATTCATAGGTATAGGTTTGTAGTCAAATTCTAGGGTAATGAGAGCTAGGTTTAGGATGATTAAAAGCTAGGATTCTATGCTATAAATTGACTAGAAATGGGTTGTCAAGTCATAAATAGGCTTAAGGCTAAAGGGGTAGCTTGTAGGAGTGAACAAAGCACACCACACACTCCATCTCTCTCCCTCCCTCTCTCCCTCTCCCTCTCCCTTTTGGTTTCTCTCTCCCCCTCTCTTTCTCTCTCTATCTCCCTCTCTCTCTCTTGTACCATGTGCTTATATATATATATATATATATATATATATATATATATATATATATACACACATGTGTGTGTGTGTGCGTGTATATATATATAAGTATATACAAGTTTCTAGGAAAAGTAACCCTAGAATAATTAGGCTTTAAGGCTATACTCTAGGTTTGCATGCATGGTAAGACTAAGGTTGCTTCTTTTAGAAGCAAAATAATGACTTCTTTTGGTCTGACTTGTTTTGTCAAATATATATACACTTTGGCAAGTCAAATGTCCATTATCCAAGGGATAAAAATTTCTCTAACAAATATAATCCAATGGGTAAAGGAATATCGATGATGACTGAGGTAGAAATGACTAAACATGGAGTATAATGATTACTACTAGAGGTCTAAGGGTTCAATTAGGGGTGAGAGGGGTTCATAAGGTTCAAAGACGGTCAAAAAGGTCCATCTAGGGTTAGGGAATTGTAACTAGGTGGATTGGTAGTTCGGTTTCTCTAACTAATTAGTTAGAAACTAACCCTACTTGCCATGTAGGATTTCTAGTCAAGAAATATAATTTTAAAGGACTAAAATATAATTATAACGGATTATTAGAAATTAAAACGGAATTTTAAAAGTAATACTAAGTATTTACAATAAAATTTAAATATTTAACGAAATTTTTATTTACCAAAAATCAGGATCGTTACAGTTATAATTAATTAAAAAATTGAACAAAAAATCAGATAATATGAACAAGATATAAAACAATAAAGACGGCTTTGTTTGTTTCTCTTTTTAACTTTGTTTTAGTTTTTTTTTCTAATCATTATCTTATTTCTCTCTCTAGTCATTACCTTATTTATCAAATTATTAATTTCATTTCTCTCTCTATCTCTCTTTACTCATTACCCCCTCTTTTCAATCATTACCTTATTTATCTCTCCACCCACTACCAAAACTAAAATACCAAAAACTAGCAAACAAACAAGGCCTTAGGCTCCGTTTCCGAAAGGAAAATAAATACTTATTTTTTAAGAAGGCAATTACAAGCTTAAAATTCATATGCTTACGCAAATAATTTCCTATCAATATGGATCTTGTTAAATAGATTTCATTGAAATCTTTTATACGGTGCAAAAAAAAAATTGAAAAATTATTTTTCATTTACATATTATTTTTGAGTTTGAAAATATGAAATAAATACTAATTTTTTAAGAAGGTGTTCTGGAACAGGGCCTGCATCCACAATGGGTGTACTAACTAGTGCGTTTAATTGTGTGTGTTAAGACTTAGCAAACAAAAATGTATTTTTTGTGCCACAATGCTTGCATTAGTTTGTGTGCTAGAGTGTGTTAGCATGTGTGTCAAATTTGACAACTATGCTAACAAACAATAAGTGGATCCCACATCTATAATTTAAATTCCAACCATAAAATATAAATGTCTATTACTCCTAATATACATTTGTGGGGCCCATTTTTTATCTTAACACATATTTTAACACACACATTTACCAAACTTATTGTGAATGTTCTAACACATTTCTATGTTAATAATGTCTAATACATACTTGTGGGACCTATTTTTATTCAAATACACATTTTAACACACAAATATATCAAATCTTCATATGCTCTAAAGTCTGAAGGATGGAGCCTAAATCACCATTGCCACTGGCCCACTGCCCAACAAAGGGGCCCCTGTAACGGAGTCGTCATGTACCGATAATGGGCAAAAATAAAGGAGTAGAAAGCAAAAATAGCACGTGAGATAACGAAATACTGGAGATGCATAAAGCGCTGAAGTCAAGGGGATATATCGCATGATTTCACATTCTCGCTCTAAAATTAGAGCGAGAGAGCCTATTTCGCTTTGCGTGTTCGAAACCCTCTTTTTTCCTACTCCCAGTAAAACTCTCTCGCTCTCTCTCTTCCCCACATCTCTCGATCTGTCGACCAGATGAAACTCTGAGAAACAGAGCTTCGTCGCAGCCCCCCCCCAAAAAAAAGAAAAAAGAAAAAAGAAAAAAACATGGCTCAGAAGCTCCAACAACAGCAGCTGAAGGAGCTCGGGTCGAAGCTCCTAAATCCTCCCACCACCAAAGACGCTCTCATCAAGCTCTTGAAGGTGCGCAATTCTTTCCGACTTTGTCCCCAAGTTACCTAATTTTGTCGTGTAATCGTTGTTTCTTGTTTCTTTTTTCTACTGTAAATCTGATTTGTTCGTGGTTTGGCTGGCAAAGTTGGGGAATTTTGAGTGAATTAGGGTTCACTGAAAGAAGGCATTTCCTGTCGGATTACATTCATTTGAAATGGCGGCGGGTTGAAAATTGAGTCTTGTTGCCGTGTAATGCGCTGTCATTTTCCTTGTACGAAAATCTGGGGTTCCTCTGTATTTTCCTGCACTGCGTAATTTCCTAATTCTCTCGTCAAATTCTTCACTGTATTGCTCAGGGAGATGACCTTGGGCTTTGGCCCATTGGTTAGGAGCGTGAGGAACGCTCCTAGGGTTTGACTCCTATGGACAGGAGGTTGGCCTTCGTAGTAATCTAATATATACTAACATACTAACATCATATCGTCTGGCAACAAAAAAAAAAAAAAAGAAAGCTTAGGGAGATATTGCCTTTGAAATTCACATTGGGAGAAAACAACTTTTCTCTTTGAACTCAGGAACTCTCTCTCTCTCTCTCTCTCTCTCACACACACACACACAGTAGTTTCTAGTAAAACTTGGAATGCATATATTTAGAGGTATTTTTGAGGTCTAAACTTGGAAAATTTTATAAAAAATGTTAGGAACACATCCAATTTTACATCATATCTTACATCCTCTCTCACAAGTGATGGTAGGACCCTCCAAATTATGTTGTGGATCCGACCAACCCTTGTGAGAGAGGATGTAAGAAATGATGTAAACTTGGACGTGTCCCTAGCATTGATCAAATTTTATTAACTGTTTGGTAAGCGGAGAATAATAATACATCTGAAGAAAAGTCGGTTGAGGTTGAAGCCTGTCTGCAAATGAGATGTTGAAGAATGAAGAGGATTTTTTCCCCTTTTTGAAATGGACTCGGAATTTTATGATAATTGGGGAAATTCTGAGGAGATGTCCTTTCGCAGGAATTCTGCTCAGATTACTGGTACTTTGTGATAACTGCTGGGGATAAAGATTCTATTCGGCTATAATGTCTGTAGGGTGGCAAATGATGTTGGCTATGAGTACTTAAGGAGCCATTATACTGTCACAACAAGAAGAAAAAAGGCTATGTGGAGTCTCTTAATCGTCCTGCTTAAGATATACTAGAGGTTGGGCACACACTCCGTACGTGCATGTGTGAATACATGGGGTTGGGGAGTGGGTGGTTGAGTGGAATGTGGGGTATGGTAGTTAGAGTGAGAACGATTTTACATTTATAACCCTGACAATTAGTTTTATCGTTGTTAAAGAGCAGTAATAACTTTTTTGGTGTGGAGGTAATTCTGGAAATCACTTCTGTGACCCAACTTCACAAAAGTGTTCATGCCAAAGTGTGTAGCCCCTTTCTATATTAAAATAGATGGTCCGGCTAATATAGTACGCGAGATAAGATTTAGAGTAAGTCATTGAAGAACTGTTTCGGTTTGGGGTCGAGTGTCTTTTGTTGCAACTGATGCACAGAAAAGCTTTCATGAACTAAACCATTATGCTTGCACAATGGTGTGACTGTAGATGACTTAGTTTAGGACTTGGCTTTTGGGTGGACCCCAAGGAAATTATTTACTATGTATTTCTCAGCTTCCTTGGATACTGCATTCACTTTTATTCTCAAATTACAATGTGGCAGTTTGTAGTGTGTGGGTCATGGAAGATGATCTTTCCACGTACAACTTTTTTCACCCTTTGTTTGATGGAGAAAGGAACAAAGTTAGCTTGAATTCATGTCTATATAAATGGTGGAGTTACTATCGAAGAATGTTTCACTGGCCGTTCAAAATAAAGAAGAATGTTTTACTGGAGTGAGTGAATGAGGGGCTAACTGAATCCATTATTTTTTTTCCTATGGGCTTAAGTTAGCTTTATTCACAAAAGAGAGAGAAAGAAGATGCTTACTAATTTTGCTGATTCAGCATCAATAAAATGGAACCATCTGTATTAGCAGCAGCTTATTAACTCAATAGCTGCTAATTTTCGCTCTCTGACATTTTTCCCCACATGCAATATTGGAGTAATTGGATGGACATGTCCAAGAAGGAATTTTGTAAGTATATGTTTGTCTTCAGCGGTGGACAAGTACACAAATAAACGTAGTCTAATGACCCATATTATGCAACTTTGCTCTCAGTGAAACCAGTTTACCAACATAAACAGAATGTATAGTTTCTTCTGCTTGTATATACATTGGCAGAAAAGATGCATAGGAAGATTTTGTATCACTTTTATTTTGTAGTTTTCAGATTATTTTTTTATGACAAGCCTTTCTTCGCGGCCTTGGCTTCTTAAATTTAGTTTCTTATTCTCATGATTTGAATCAAAGTTTTCCATTGTTGTATTTATTTTCCATTTGTTTCGTATTTTTTTGTCCAATGAGCAGTGGATTCAAAATATTAGACCTCTCGGTGAGCAGAAAGGTGGATTCACTTTCTTTTATCACTGGAGTAGGGCAGATATGTGTCTATTTTATGCTTATGTACGATTATGGACCACTAAACTTTTGGTATTTATTTAGTTCTATGAGTAAGGTCAACTGATATGAATTCTGACTGGTGGTCTTCAACTGATATGAACTCTGATTAATATTCAGCAATCTGCAACTTGCCTTTCTGAGTTGGATCAGTCACCTAGAAAGTCCGTATTGGAGTCTATGCAGCCCTTTTTGGATGCAATTGTCAAACCAGAGCTGCTAAAGCATCAAGATAGGGAAGTTAACCTTCTTGTTGCTACTTGTGTTTGTGAGATAACGAGGATTACTGCACCTGAAGCTCCTTATAGGGATGATGTTTTGAAGGTATGTTTCCAGTGTTCTTAAATCAAATCCTAAATGGAGTTGGTATATGCACCATACGTAATCCTTTGCTTTTTGGCTTCCTGCTTTCTGATAACAACTTGAACTGCTATATAGGCTTTTGTTCTTTGAGGGTTGGAATCCCTCTCTTTCTGTACCTTCACCTAATATACCAACGTCATTTTTTGCTTCTTGATCCCTGTTATTTCTGTATGGTCTACAGGACATCTTTCATTTGATTGTCAGCACCTTTAGTGGGTTGAGTGATACCAGTGGTCCATCTTTTGGAAGGAGAGTTATCATATTAGAGACTGTTGCAAAATATAGATCGTGTGTTGTGATGTTGGATCTTGAATGTGACGATCTAGTCAATCAAATGTTCACTACGTTTCTTTCAGTTGCCAGGTTTGTTTTGTTCCAATGATGTTTTCCTAAATTTTGTATTGATTACATGATCCTATGTTGTGAAAGTAGGCATGTTATAACTGGCCTTATCAGTTTGGTCCGTACATCACTTTTTGAAGCCAACAACACTAGCTTATCCACTTTTGTTTCGTTTTTTTTTCAGCGCAGTTTTGCTAATTTTTGTTGATCTATGATTTATCTGTTGGTTGATTGTGTTATTTATTAATAACTTAGTGATGTATTTTGTCAAAGGGATAGAGACCTTTTCTTCTCATTGTTTTTAACATGATTAGGATTCAGGATATTACCTTGCACTGGGTGCTTCAATTCTCGTATGGGGAGACATAAATTTCTTTTCAGTGAGTAGCACTATCATTCTGTTAGTTTCTGTGCAGGGGCGTACTTTATTGAACACTTATGAAGGAAGATTTCAATACTATAATTACAGAATTCACCACCCATACTTGGTTGGGGTAGATAGACACCCAATAAGTACGAGAAAAGAAAAAGTATTGAGGCACAAATTGGTCATACTCAACTCATCATAGATAGTAGAAAAACATTTGCTTAATATCTACAAGATACTAGAAAAATCTTTACTCCATTTTACCCGAGTTACGAGTACGTACGTAGTATAAACGTACATTGTTATATTTAGCGTAAAAGCATTTGCAATTGAATCCAATTCTTAGTTGCAAGGATTGCCTAAACGAGGATCTTCTATGGTCGGTAAGTGATTAGTTGGGTGGAGTTTGCCGAGTTTGGGCGCTATCTAAGACCATATTAATTCATTGTGCTTCTGTAAATTATTCCTGAACACTCCCCTGATGCTCCCAAATGAGGAGCTTCTGTAAACCTCTGCTCCCTCGCCTCCACTTTGTTCAAATAGAGCTTGTTTGGTTTGGGATTTTGGATTTGGGAGGAGAGAGATAGAAAGAGAAATGAGAGTAATAATTAGGGGTAAAAGTTTTTGGGGACCGTGCGCAGAGAGAACTGAACATGGCCATAAGGTTTCATAACTCAGGCTCAATCAGAGTTTGGCTCAATTGAGTATCCTTTTGAGTTTGATCTTGGTTATTGGTTCAAATTTGAAATTGATTGGTGAGAACTGATTATGGTCAAACGGAACTCCAGATGGCAGATTCGTTTTGATTGTGTTTGGAATCTTACGTAGCTAATTACATGGAAGAGTTTTTCTTTTGTTTTGAGGTTATCAGGTTACCATATTGTGAAATAACTAAGAACATCAAGGGTTGCAACCCCTACATAGAAAGTGCTCTCTATACAAAAAGGTCTATATAGAATGTCAATAATGGTCAAGTGAGGGATTACCTTTTCTAGACTCCTCACTAGGTAAAAGACCTTGAAAACTGCTCTTCAAGTTATGCAAAGGAATCTCAATGCCCTTAAGGCATTGCCAGTTCGTTTCTCTCCAAATGAGCTGCATTAAAGAGAATCGTCTCAAATCTTTCACTGATGATGACATTCTCTCCCCTTTCCATTGTTGTAGAATATCCATCATCGTTGCTGAAAAGTGAAAACCAGTACCACTCCAAACCAAACTGATGTCCAAATGTCCCAAACCACTGAACAAGGAGTAGGGGATGTAACATTGAATCACCATCCTTCTTACACTTATGACATAATGGATAAAATTATCTTCTTTATTCAGATTAAGTTGTCCAGAGTTTTGTCTTAGGCCGCTCATCGGACATTTAAAGCAAGCTTTGGAGGGGCATGAGTACCAAATAGCCTTTCGAGGGAGTAAAGATTTGCAGTCTCCAGAGAGAGTTAAATAGAAGGATTTCACTCAAAAACCATAGGCTTCCAAATCCAATTTCAATGCATCTTCTCCTTGATTGAAAATAGGAAAACAATATAACCCATCCCTGACCTCAAAGCACAAATAACCTGGAAAAAGTTCCCAACCCTTTTGAGTTCTTTTCTATAAACCCACCATATGTGACAAGGAAACCTCTTGTGAGGCCCAATCTCCCCAAGTGAGCCCATATTTATCCTTACCATGCTCCTCTACCATGTATCCCTCTCGCAACCGTATCTCCTCACTCCTCAGCCATTTCCCCAAGTGATACCGAAGAGAGCCTGATTAAGAGATTTGGAATGTATACTTGCTTAATATGATTGACCGTGTTGTCCATGTTGGTGAATAGCTTGATATTCATTATACTATCCTGATTTCGGATTGAGCCAATGTGGATTTCTGAATATTTTTGAATAGCTTGATATTCATTATTGGGCCAAATTTCTTATTGCTCAATCTGTTGGGACAATTGGTGTCCTTGTCATGGTATCAGAGAGCTCAGGTTGGGCTTGGGTTTGAGTCTCTTCGTTTGCAGTTGTTTCCAGTTTTTCATTATGCTTCTCCCTTCTGTATTCCGTTTTGCTCTATCTATAGGTATTTGTATCTCCACATGGAAGACACGATTGTACGTGAGGGAGGATGTTGAGTAGATATTGTGCCTGAGTTTGGATGTGAAATGTAGAGTTTAAGTAAAACTTGGTTATGGGCTGTTGCACATCAATTTGGATCTGGTGGTTTGCCTTCCTATGTTTCTTAGTAGCCTGGTGAAGGATTTAGACGATAAGGGATTCATAGAAGATTTTTGACTTAAATAAAAGACTTAAGAACATTCAATTCATTGCCCTCAGACTTTGTTATACTGAATCATTTGACAATTCTGTGGGAAACGTGTTGGAGAAAGAAGTACTGTAGAGGTGGAAATAATTCTCTCTAAATAGAGTGGTATTTGGATGACCATTTTGTTTCTTCAACGACCCCTTAGGAATTATCTTTATGTACAGTGATTGGTTTAGTATTGGGTCTTTTGGTGGATATCTAGGAACTGTTGTTTCTTCAATTAACGTTGTGTTCGCTTGAACCATCAAGGTTTTTTTTTGAACGTCCTTGAACCATCAAGGTTGATAGGTTGTTTTGCATCAAGACTTTTTGAGTGAATGTGATTTTTGCTATTAGCTTTTGTCTTCCAATTTAGTAACTTGTGTTTTGTAACTTCTACCATGCAGTGATGATCATCCAGACACTGTTCGAACATCAATGCAAAAAATCATGGTCGTTCTCTTAGAAGAAAGTGAGGATGTCCGTGAGGATCTTTTACTTGTTTTACTCTCTGTTTTAGGCCGGAATAAAACTGTAAGCTCTATGTCTGCACGTTTATTTGCCCTTCATTTGTTGTTTGTCACGATATTGTTGGCTGATAAGGTGCCTCCATGATGTTAAGTTGATTTAATAGAACTTGAGAAATTAAGTTCTGGAATTTGTCATGCTAGGATGTTACGTTGGCTGCACGGAGGCTTGCTATGGATGTTATAGAGCACTGTGCTGGAAAACTTGAGCCGGGCATAAAGCAGTTTCTTATATCGTCATTGTCAGGGGATAGCGGGTCTTTGGATTGTCAAATGGATTACCATGAAATAATCTATGACATCTATCGTTGTGCCCCTCAGATATTATCTGGAGTTGTCCCTTACCTAACAGGAGAGCTACTGGTAATTACAATTAGTTGCTTGCTGTTCCAGTGTCATACGTCCTGCCGTTCCAGTGTCATACGTCCTGTGAATTTGATTATTGACATGGACTTGTAAAGTGTGAGTTAATAGTTTAAGAGTGTTCTAAAGTATGTTCTAAAATTTGTGACCTGATTCCTCCCATATAACACTTGCTTGAAAATTCTGGTCCAAGGTACATAGAAAAGCTCAACATACTTTTGAATTACTAATTGTATTTTAACTTTTGGGTAGGATGAATCTTTTCTACCGTAAAGAGAATAAAAAAAGTCGTGAACACTTGCATCCTATTATCAGTCCCGAAGTTCCATTAGTTTCTCCATTTCCTATCAGTTTAATGTTATTTCAGTACCCTATGTTCTTAACTCGTTGAAACAGCTTCTCTTAATTTTTACGTTTCATCATTTACAGACAGATCAGTTAGACATTCGTTTGAAAGCTGTAAGGTTGGTTGGCGACCTTTTTGCTCTGCCAGGATCTGCTATCTCTGAAACATTTGAGCCCATTTTTGTGGAATTTTTGAAGAGGTTGACTGATAGAGTAGTTGAGGTTCGAATGTCTGTCCTTGAACGTGCCAAGATTTGTTTTCTGTCAAATCCTTCCCGTTCTGAAGCTTCTCAGATCATCTGTAAGGTTTCTTGGTCTTTCGTCAAGTTGTTTGCATGTACTTTAAATATTTTGATTTTGACCTGAACTATCATTTTTAGCTGCCCTCTGTGACCGGCTGTTGGACTATGATGAAAATGTTCGCAAACAAGTGGTTGCTGTGGTTTGTGATGTGGCATGTCATACCCTAACTTCCATTCCAGTTGAAACTGTAAAGCTTGTTGCAGAGCGCCTCCGGGACAAATCTGTACATTTACAGCTTCCTTTCTCTTTGTGTGCACGTATTTTATTCTAGACTAGGTATTGATTGATTTACCAATACTTTGTCGGTGATCTTGACATTTTTCCAGCTACTTGTTAAGAAATATACCATGGAGAGGCTGGCTGAGATATACAGGACTTTTTGCTTGAGTCACTCCGGTGACTCAACTAAAAATGATGATTTTGATTGGATCCCGGGAAAGATATTGAGATGCTTTTATGATAAAGATTTCAGGTATACTATTCTCGTTTGCTGTTGCAGTGGATTAAACTTTTTGCTCTAGTTTTTTCATAGAAAATCATGGATGGATCTGAGTTGTCCCTGTAGGTACAGAACAAGAATGGATCATCAGACCATCTTCATGCTAATCAAAGTATAGCCAATTTTGTTTTCTGGTTTTGTTTGTTCTTTCGGTGGGGTATGGGCCTAGGCAGTGGGTTTTTGAGTTTGTTAAGTGGTGGATTACTATGCAAAGCAAGAGAAACCACCTGCGTAAAGGGGATACTCGTAGAGAATTACTGGGGGCATACCTACTGCTTTTCCTGCTTTGTCAAGTACCTTTCTAGTTACTTTTTACATTTCTAAAATTTCCCCCTGTTGCCAGTTAAAAAGAAGAGACTGCCTAGAGACGTGAGACAATTCTTGCTTTAGGGTTTGTTGTGTGACAAGTGCACAATTCACTCATCAGTGAAAAAACAAGTGCATAATGTCCTTGGGAGTTAGGAATATGCGAAAAAACAAAAAAAGAAGAAGAAGAAAAAGAAATGCTAACAAATTGGGTAAGCCAAAAAGTAAATCATCCTGTAACGAATTAGAACTGCACGGTTTGCCCCCCAACATAAGGTCTTTTTCCAAGTCAACATGACTAACTCCTAGAGCAGCTGTAGGAAGATCTTTTAGTTGTCAGAGAAAGAATTTCATGCCAAACTACTGAATAAGAATCCAGGGTATCTGTAAGAAGTGACTGCTTGAGCTATCTGAGCAAAACATTTTGATCTGTCCTGCAGATCAGATTTAATTGAACCCATCCTCAGTGGGTCCCTGTTCCCAGATGGATTCTCAGTCAAGGAAAAGGTTGGGGATTGGATAAGAGTTTTCTCAGGATTTGACAAAGTTGAGGTTAAGGCTCTTGAGAAGATACTAGAGCAGAAGCAAAGGTTTGTTTCGACGGCTTGGTTTGAATTATATGGACCATCCTTTGTATTTACTTGAGATTTGTGTATGCTGATTTTCAGGTGATTTTCTCTTGGATTGCAGGTTTCAACAAGAGATGCAGAAGTATCTTTCTCTTAGGCAGCTACATCAGGTTCATGGTTTCTGTATGTTTGAAATGCTTCTACGCGGATGGAAGATAAAGAGACTGCTAATCCTAAGAACCCATTTCCTTCCAAATGCAGGAAAATGATGCTTCTGAGTCCCAAAAAAAGATGCTGTTTTGCTTCCGGATCATGTCTCGCTGTTTTACTGATCCCGCGAAGGCTGAGGAAAATTTTCAAATTCTTGACCAGCTAAAAGATGCTAATATCTGGAAGATCTTGGCACTCCTACTTGATCCAAACACTAGCTCTTCTCAAACTTGTAGTTGCAGGGTAAGCAAATGAAACTGAGTATAACTAAATACTAGCTTTCTTCTTATATCAGATGATTTCATGGACCTATTTTTTTATTGCAGGATGATTTGCTTAAGATCATTGGCCAGAAACATCGACTTTTTGATTTTCTTAACACTCTCTCTTTGAAATGCTCATATTTACTTTTCAACAAGGAGCATGTGAAGGAGATCCTTCTGGAGGCTAATTTACAGAAATCTGCTGGACATACCGAATATACCCTGGCTTGCATGAACATTCTTGTGGTAAAGCATTGTATTCCTCAGACGAGGTTTTGAATTGGTCTATTGGGCTATAGATGTTCTGTATTGCTTGCTGGTTTATAAGATTTCATCAGCTGTGTTGAGCTGTATCATAGAACATGAACTGCATGAATTTTGTGAACCAACAGACGAGGCTGTTGTTGTACACTTGGTACTCATGTTGATGTGGAGAATATTTGAACACTCATGCCAGCAGATACAGACATACGGTGCATGAAGTTGCGTGGGCTGGCAATTTTTTAGGCATAACGGACTAAGACTATTGGAGAACTGAATAGATAGCCTATGAGCCATGCCCATTTGCAAATTAAAACTGCGACTCATACAAGTGTCCACAATGTGATGGGTGATGATAAATGAAACATGTTGTGTTTCCACATTCAGAGGAGTGTGTTTGTGTTTCTGCTTTATGAATCGGGTAAGAACCCATGGGTGATGCTTGTTATTAAATTTTGCTTATGTTGAATTGCAGATTCTTGCACGTTTTAGCCCTTTGCTGCTTAGTGGAATTGAAGAAGATTTGGTACATCTTCTTAAAGACGAAAACGAAATAATTAGAGAAGGTGTTCTGCATGTTCTAGCAAATGCTGGTGGAACCATTCGAGAACAACTTGGAGTTTCATCCAGGTGAAACTATTGAAACTGTTTACTTCTGTTATTGAATTCCTTGTGCATACTTTCTTCTTACTTCATTGTCATTTTGTGTTTGAATTGCAGTTCATTAGACCTTATACTGGAACGAATATGTTTAGAGGGTAGTCGAAGGGAGGCCAAGTATGCTGTACATGCCCTAGCAGCTATAACAAAGGATGATGGCCTAATGTCACTCTCTGTCTTGTATAAGGTTAGCTTTAATATTATAATTTGTCATTGTAAATCCTATATTTTATCAGGTAATTCTCTACTTCAAAGATGATATGGGTTTTTTAGATGACATTTCTTGCACAAAAAAATGTGCAGAGACTTGTGGACATGCTGGAGGAAAAGACACATTTGCCTGCTGTTCTTCAATCTTTGGGTTGCATAGCACAGACTGCAATGTCAGTTTTCGAAACAAGAGAGAGCGAAATTGAAGGATTCATAAAAAGAAAGGTTCTAGAGTGCACTAATGTAGGCCATCCAAACTCTGCTGGATTTCTGCAACCTATGATTAGTTCCTTATTTTTTCCATCTAAAGAATGCCTTTTCTATTTCAGAAAGTGGAAGATCAAGAAAGCCAAAGTTGGGATGACAGAAGCGAACTTTGTTCTTTGAAGGTCATTTTGTGGGAGTTTGTACATTTTGTTTTGGAATTACATGATTTCTTTCAAGCTAGATTATAACATTTTAGGGTTTTACAGTGTCTAGATCAGCAAATACGTTCGTTTGTCATTGTCTTTTTCTCTTTTACAAATTCTTGTCAGACCCCTTATGTATTATAAAGAAATCAGCGTTTTATTTTTTTGAGTGCAGATCTTTGGCATTAAAACCTTGGTCAAGAGTTACTTGCCTGTTAAAGATGCTCACCTCCGACTTGGGATTGATGACCTATTGGACATCCTTAAAAACATACTTTCGTTTGGAGAAATCTCAAAAGATGTAGAATCAAGGTAATATTGATTAAATGAAAGACGAATTATGACACGCGGATTGCACAAACATAGATTTCGCTTGATGAGTGAAACTCCTCGGTTAATAAAAGGTTACAGAATGACATACATGCTTCTGTTGACATCTTGCAGTTATGTTGATAAGGCTCATTTAAGGCTTGCAGCAGCAAAGGCAGTTCTTCGTTTATCTAAGCATTGGGATCATAAGATACCTGTTGATCTCTTTTACCTCACCTTGAGAACATTGGAGGTCGAGTTCTTGTTGAATGAATCTTATATAAGAAAGCACCTTGATTTTGTCGTGCTGCTAGCCAGTATTTAATTTGTTCTTTCATTGTTATCTTCGCTAGAAATTAGTATGCTGGAAATTCCTTTTCCCCTGGGTAATTAATTTACTAAATAATTATTTTCCCTGACTTGGAGAATACAGATAAGTTTCCCTCAATGCAAGGAGCAGTTTTTGAACAAAGTTCATCAATATGTAAAGGAACGGGTTTTGGATCCGAAATATGCTTGCGCCTTCTTATTAGACATAAGCGGATTGCAGCAACCAGAGTTTGAAGAGGTACTTGATGCCACATTAAATCAGTTCATAGTGAGACGCCTTGTTCCATTGCAGTAAATATTTTTCGTTCATATTGTAATATTTTTCTTAGAGTATAAATTGCCGCTGCTCAGTCATGTATTTGTACTTCTTCTGTTGGACTTATTTGGCAGGGTAAGCTTAACTTGAGTGATATTATTCA
Source organism: Rhododendron vialii (assembly GCF_030253575.1). Lineage (NCBI taxonomy): Eukaryota > Viridiplantae > Streptophyta > Magnoliopsida > Ericales > Ericaceae > Rhododendron > Rhododendron vialii. The sequence goes on along the minus strand of NC_080569.1, from coordinate 20,361,745 downwards.
GACATGCCAGCAAGGAAAGGCACGCCAGCTTTCTTTGCAATGTGATGCAAATTCCCTGGTGGTTTATCCGGAGTACATTCTCCCATATCTGGTCCATGCTTTCGCTCATCATTCTTCATGTCCAAATGTTGATGAATGCAGAGATGTTAAGGCATTTGAACCTGTATACCGGTAAGTCTGATTATACTTCTTAACGATGTAATAATGCATTTATGCACACCAATTAGGAAGTTACATCTGAAATACAATATATAACTGTTATTTCTTCCGTTCCATGTAAGAATGTGTTAGCATGGTAGGCTTTCGTTGAGATCATTGTTGATTGAGATGTTGCCTGGTATCTCTGATACATTATGTCGTATCTGTTTGTTTTTCATGCATTACATTCATTGAAAATTAATGGTCAGGCGTCTGGTTTACTTCTATGACTTTTGGTCCGTCTATGGATGGTGTTGTTGCATCCTGATAGAAACTTGGTGCCAAATATAGCTCCACTCCTAATTCTGGACTGGATAACTTGCCTTTCTATCTCGTGAGTTTTCTTAGTGTACCGAGAATATAGTTTTCTCCCATTTCTTCTCCAAACTTTTGAATGTTGCCTTGGGGGTTTTTTGATAACTCAATTCAATGATTCATCACTTAAAACTGAATGCAGTAGTGATGGTATAGTAAGGGTGAGTTCGGGCAAACTTTTCAGAGGCTTTTTGGTTGCTTTCTCTTAATCTTTACAAGAGTCGGGTCAGATTTTTACACCATATATCAAAATTTAGGGTCTTTTCCGTCATCTTATATGAACTTTTTTCAACTTTGGTCTATGCTTTTATATTTGTTCCATTCCTCTCATCAAAAAATATTATCTAAAATTTGTACCCCAATCTCGTAAGAATTGAGAGAAAACAACCAAAAAATACCTTGCAAAGAAGACCCAAAGAAGTTTGGCCAAAGAGATCCTAAGTTTATTAATAAACACATGTTATGTCACTTTAAGTTTTATGGGCCTCTTTAGATATAGGGTAAGAAATTTATAGTAGCAGTGTTCTTACTTAATTTTGTCGATCATCCCTCCAATTACTTGTTTTGATTCAGCAACTAGATTTTTATGTCAAGCCAATTTTGGCTTAAAGAATTCAGCATTTAGTTTCCAAAACAGTTCCAAAATTTAGGTTTCTGTTTATCAAAAGTATTCTTCTTCATTTGGTTATACATATTCTTATAATGGCAAAGGTATCTTTGCATCGTTATATTGGTATGCAGTATATACCTGGGATACATCATATTCAGTGATGCGTTTACTTATTACGGAATCGGTAACTTGTGGAACATTGACACATGATGCATCTAGCATAAGATTGTCGGGTAGATATTTTTATGATGAGAGTGTTTGATGTGCCATTAGCTTCAATATTCATATTGGCTGTGTACGGAGTTTTATTGGATGGTTGTAGAAGGTATTGAATCAAGGTGTGGTTTCTAGAATCTTCTTACAACACCGCATGCCTGGAGATGATTGGGAGAGAGAGAAGCAGCTGGACTAAGAGAGGGTAAAAGCGCATGAAAAGGGCTGAGATTGGGTTGGATCAGTGTGTAGAGAGAGGAGGGGTTAGCTCTCTATTTATATGAAGTCACATGGACCTTGGCAGCTTGCCCCTTTTCCTCACTGCATGGGTGACAATATCATCACACGTGGATATTCCTGAGTTTTAACATTTTCTAGAGATGTCTCATCAGGTTAGTTTGGGTCTAACATGGTGCATAGCAAAGGTGGTGTGGCTTCTTTGTTAATCAGGGCTGGCCAGGGGTAATGTTTAGCCTCATGGGCAGTTCCTTCCCTCTTGCCTCCAAGCCACTAATGCTCCCCAGGTCACGCAGTACTGGTGCTGAGCCTAAGTCCTGCCTCTTCAAATTAGGTTCTTCAATAATGTAAAGGGGAATTTGCACTTACACCCCTTGTAATTTGCTCAATTTGCAGAGACACACCCCTTCTATTCCATTTTTAGGCACTTACACTCCTTGTACTTTGAAGTAAAGTGCAACGGGTGGATGCAAGGAAAAGACTTAAAAGCCCTTTAGTATTATAAGCCCACAACCCTTAGATTAACCCCTCCCCTCTCTCTCTCTCTCTCTCTCTCTCTCTCTCTCTCTCTCTCTCGTGAAAATGGAGCTCGTTCCATACTCAGAAACCAACAATTCCACAAAACCAACTCCTAGAAATGTTTCGATCAACCTCCACGCAAAAACCCTCCAACTCCTCGCCACCTTCGCCGGAGAATCACTCTCCACCGCCTCCGCCTGCCCGTGAATAATGCCCTCGAAGTGGGTTTTCGAAAATTGTGCAGTGGCTTGTGTCCTTTTGGGTTTTTGTTATGGTTTATGAGCAAATTGGGGCTATGTTGTCGGTTTTGATTAGTGTTTTCGGATTTATGTTCAGACTCGATTATCGTTTTCGGATTTATGGGCTTCTTGATGTTTGAGAGGATCTGCTCGGATGAGAGAGAGAGAGAGAGTAGGAGCTTCCTCGTAGGATAGTTTTGATTACTGCTTTTAGAGAGAGGGGGAGGGCTTTGCTTGCTCTGTTTTTGCCAAAGGGAGGAACATAAGCCTTAAAAATGCTTCCAGGGGTGTTTTAGGCATTATAGAAGTCATTTTGGAGGGAAAACTCCCGCCACTTGCTTTTCCGTCCACATCAGCAGATTTGTTAACAGTTGCGCTTTACTTCGAAGTACAAGGGGTGTAAGTGCCTAAAAATGGAGTACAAGGGGTCTCTACAAATCGAGCAAAGTACAAGGGGGGTAAGTGCTAATTCCCCTAATGTAAAATGTATTGGATGCACTATTGTGGAGCTATGGTTAGCATCCCACGTTCTTGAAGGCTTTGTACTACCTATGCCAATTTGGCCAAGTACCTGCTTGGCTCAGTGGCCACTTATGGAGATGAAATGTCACTATGTCAGTCATTTTGAAGGACTGTAGATCTTTAACCTACAAAAGGATATGAATATATGTCGGTGATCACTCATCTGAATGCTCATTCAAGCAGCTGCAAGAAGGGAGAATGGGAAAGGAGAGAGAGTATACAGCTTTCCACTCTAAGCCGATTTTGGTCTATTTGATTATGATATTGGAAAGGTACTAGTTTTTTTGGCAGAACATAAACTAAACAGATATAAAGGTCATGTTATTATGTAATGAAATATCAGATGCTGCTGACACATTTATTCTTGTGGCCTGTGTTCATGTGCGCTCCTTGAACACTTGTAGCTCTGAATTTAGAAACGCCTGGTGGCTCTGTCAGATTTGATCAATCTCCGTGATAAGACTGAAGAGATTGCTTTTTGTGTATTCTTTTGTTGTGAATTTAATGACAGAAGAGCTTATGTAGTCGAACTTTAAGTATTCATGTGGAATTTATTTTGAGAGTGTCTTTTATGGTTGTACAGTGGTGTATATCTCACTGGTTTTCTAGATTTTAATAGTCCTGTCCGGTGTAGTTTATCATACTTACCAAAAATTGAAACATTGTCTGATTATTAGCGTAGATGTTGGATTGTTATGAAAGTGAAGTTGTAGCTCTCGGTGGATAATCCTACTAAGGACTTCATCCACATCTTGGCATGCGGCATATTACTTGATTCCGGATAGTGTTTGATTTCTACATTGATGGTCTCAAGAATCATTGTTCTCATATAATTTGTCTCATTCACAATTTTTCAGGCAATTGCACTTATTTCTCTCTATGCTAATGCATGGTGGGGAAGATGGCAAGTCAGAAGTCAGCATTGAGAAGGATAAAGAGAGTGTATCTTTAATACTCTCTATCTTTCAGGGTATTAAGTGTTCAGAAGATGCTTTTGACCCAGCGAAGTCCAAGGTAGTGATTAAATATTTTAGTCCATACTCTTTATGGTGACTACTTTTCTTTTGTTTTCCCATCATAATTAGTTTACTTATCCCCTCCCCCCTTCGGAAAGAAAAAAGAATACTAAAAAGAGAGAGGGAGGGAGGTCCCTTGTATACTTTTTTTATGTGGTCAATTATCTTTGCAGAACTCGCATGGCATCTGTGACCTTGGCCTGTCTATCACCAAACGTTTAGTTCAGAAAGATGCTATTCACGAATCAATCGTACCCGTGGCCCTTCCTCCGGTGCTATACAAACCATGTGAGAAGAAAGAAGGGGGTGGTCCTCTGGTATGTTACTTGAATCTCATTTTGGTTTGTTATTATAAAATAGGGTCAATGCTTTAAGAGAAAGAGAAAGTTCCTGACTTAATATACTGATTGAGTATTTTCTTGCTGATAGGATGTCTTGATACCATCTTATTGAAGATCAAATTATAGTTTTGGAAATCATATTGTATTGGCTATGTTCTCCACAAGGATTGCTTGTTTAGAAGAAAGGAATTTTTTGTTCCATTACCTATTGTACAATGGTTCAAACATCTAGTGTAACATAAGCTGTATATTTTACTTTTTCCGTACAATAAATTAGCATACATATGTTCCATTCATCTTGCAAGTCAATGTATGTCATCATATCTTTTCTACTTTCACACCTTTTTTGGAATATAATTCAACTTGGAATTAAATGATTTTCTTTCCAAGATAAAATTCGCTTGGTAAACTTGAGTTTTCAGGAGTGGACTTAACAGTTTATTTCATCCTGTGAACAATTAAGAAGGTTTAAGTTGTTAAAGTTGCTTTAATGTCTCAACACATGCCTTGCTTTTCACCATGTCTTCGCATGGGTGGGCCATGAATATGCAAATACTTGTGTTCAAGCTTTTAAATATAACCTCCAAACCTAGTGTATGAGCCTAGTCGGCCTCTTCACTCATTGCCAATTGGTATTGAGTTGGATGCTTTAACAACTTGAAAAGTATCTGGTGGGATTTGGGATCAGGATCTCCCTGCTTTGGCACCATGTTAACAACCAAGCTTTGGGATTAGGATCTACCTTTTTTTTTTTTTGTACCTAGTTGACAACCAAGCTATCTTAATTCTAAAAGCTTAGGCTGCTGTAGTTGGTTTAACATAGGTGTCGGTGCACACAAGACGTGATTCGGGAACAGCTTGATAATTTGCGCAGTGAAGTTTTTCTATGTTTTTAGCTATTATGAAGAAGTTCCTTTTTTAGGAAGTCTTGGGACAACGTTGGCCTCCTTCCTTACTGGGTCATTTGTTCTATATTACTGTGGTCACAGTCCTGACTGGTTGGTTTGTTAGATGCATAGTTTGACTCATTAGTTGCCAGCAGTTGAGACTTAAAGTCATGATATACCATAAACACGTTTATTTACCCTAGTCATACGTAAAGATCTGTGGAAATCTACTAAATTGTTTGGCAAAAAGAAGCCAAAATTGAAAACTTGTCACAGGAACAATGGCTACAAAATCGTTTGGCTTCTAAATCAGTTGGCTACAAGAATAGTGGCACAAGCGGGGAGACATGATATGGTACATAGTAAAGGAATGTTAATTAAAGGGAAAGACCAAAACTTCTTGTGGGTTGAAGTGGTATGGCTAAGACGTGGAAAATGTAGGTTGACTAAGGTAACATCGTCACAAAGCAGAAGAGTGAAACAGTAGCCCTGTGGCCAGCATCATACAAGTTAGGATGTGTTTTAATTGATGAGAAGGGAATATGTTGAAAGAAGATAGATGGAGGACTTGATGGTTTCTTATTGTGTGTTGGTGTATATGTCCAACCACGTGTCTCTTCTGTGCCTTGTATGATTGAAGAATTAGTCCTTGTAGTTGGTGTACATTTGTGAGTTTATATGGATATTAACTATTCAATGGAAAGTAATAATCTATTCATTTGGATATACTAGATTCAAGGAGCTATTGGTCCTGCCTTCTTCTAAAGTCAGTACAATATGGGGGAGATGTGGATTAATTACAGTGTGGTTGGTTATGTTTTTGTTTTTGTTTGGGTTTGGGTTTGGTTCTTTGGACCTCCTTGGACCTTGTAATTTAAACTAATACTGTTAATTTTCCATGGACAGGTCCATGAAGGGCAGACGTGGTTGGCTGAGGAGAGCGTCTTGACTCACTTTGAATCACTCAAGTTTGAAGTCAATGCAGTGGTATCTTCTACGCTCAAAGTGTGCTTTCAGCTACTTTGGTTATTGCTGTAACTCTTTTGCGTTTTTCATGTTTATTAACCTGTTTTCATTGTTATGCTTGGATAACATCAGATTCCTCCAGACGACGTTGATGACGAGGTTCTGAAAGACATTGAGGCAGATGGTAATGACGTACCTTTGGGGAAAATGTTAAAACTCCTTAAAGCAAAGAATACCAAGGCAAGAAAAGTGGTGAAGAATGAATCTGTGCCAGCTGGAACAAAAAATGAAGACAATGTAGATATCCTGAAAATGGTGCGGGAAATCAATCTGGATAATCTGGGGATCTCTAGTAAGGCTGAGGTAAGCAATGGCCATGAAGACGTTGGAAAGAAAATCAAAACTGATCAGAAGCACCGGAAAAAGAGAAAAAGAGTGGGAAGTGAAAAAACAAATGTTTCAGTATCCAAACAGCGGAGATTATCTGCTCATGGTGCTTACAAAGTCTCTATCTCAAGGAATACTTCAAAGGGTTCTCTATCCCAGGAAGAAGGGTCCTCTGAAAGCGACGAGGAACTTCGGACTGTTTCAGAAGGTAAAATGTCTTCGCAAGAAAACATGGTTGAACCAGCTGAATCAGATTTGTTGGTAACATGCCTCCAGAATAACTCAAATTCCTTGTCAAAACGTAAAAGCAAGATTTCCGATAAGGATCGTTCCAATGAGGCAAATAAAGTTGGAGGCCTCGACGACTATGATGTGAAGGTAATTCTTTTCGCTTCATGAAGTTACTCTGAAAGCGACATGCATCTGGTGTTTTGCTAGTTGTTTATCGAGAGAAGTTATTTTTTTCCCTTCCTTGCAGAAGTTTGTGGAGACTGATAGTATGAAAGCAGTTAGTAATTCCAAATCCTTGGCAGCATCTGCAAAGAAGCGAAAAAGAAAAAGCATTGCGGGTTTGGCAAAGGCAAGTCTCTCCAGTCCTTTCTAGCTTTTTTTACCAGTGAGGGAGTGGTTCTTTCCATTGTAGAGTGAAGCTATTTCTATTTTCAGTTCTCTCGCTAGGATGTATAATGACACTCACCTGAAGCCTTTTTTTAGGATTAGTAGCGCTAGATTTTGTTGCAGCTGTTCTTATTTGTGCTTATTGCTTGTTTGATAAGAAATAGTAATTTGTGGAAATTTCGTTTCAGTAGTCATTCGGCCAAATAATACTAAATAGTAAACGCATGCATTCTTGTTTCCTTCTGAAACAAAATGTCCTTATTCCTAACCCTATTCCTTCCCTCTTATTTCTCTCTGTCAAACCCCGTGATACACCCACCACTGCTAGCCACCTCCTCCCAAAAAACCAACTCCGGCACCACCTCGTCTCTCCTCCCGCCACTGTTCCACAGCTACCTCCCGTTTCCTTCGTCAAAACGTTGCAAATACATCCCACACCACTATCACTCGTCACCAGCCACCACCGCCTCCACAAGCACCCTCTCTGAGTCTCACTATGTATGTGTGTGTGTGTATTCGGATTATCGAAATTTGATCAGGATCTATGAGTCCTTACCTAAGGTCCTTACAAGAAGCTTCATATATATATATGTGTGTGTGTGTGTGTGTGTGTATCAGGGCCCTTCCAATAAGTGATCCCTTATTAAGGACCTCCCCTTTCCTGATCGAATTTTGATGATCCGAACCGTTCAATGTGTTCAGAACGTGCTTAAGGGTGCTCACGAGAAATCAGCTCAAAATATGTCCGGGAAGTGCTTTTATATATATATATATGTGTGTGTGTGTGTGTGTGTGTGTTCCCTACAAGAACAGAAACAAAAACAACAGACCAAGCTCATGAAAACTGCCTTTTGAAACCATACCCAAGGAGCGGCAGGGTTACCTCAATGTCAGGATAGATGGGGCTACCTCAACTCCATGAGAGCTGACCATTTTGAACGTGGAATGCATGTGAAGAGCAGAATCCTTATAAACCTAGGATACGAGACTAGGGTCATCAACTGTCTGAATAACAGAAGCAAACCCTCCCTTTACTCAAGGGATAGCGCTTATTCTCTTTCAATCAACTAAATGAGAAAAGAAGAAGGGTGGGAGGAAGAGAGAAAGGGGTCTTCATTGAAGAAGCTTTGCACCTGAAATGTGACTAATGAAAATCCAGAAGAATGGGTCTGGGCTCCCTAAAAGATGAAGATGCAAAGAGAAGGTCTTTTGAACAACCAACCTGACATATACATCATTACCCTCAACTTCTGCTGCTTCCTGCATATTTATGTATTTAAACAATATATACACACATTCTTATCTATGCATAGCTTCTTTTGGAATTGATAGGACTGACGAAATACTGGTAGGTATTGATCAAAGAAAATACCAATTTGACCACCAAAGAACTCAGACTACAGATGTAGGGTCTCGAAGGGTCAGGTTCCTAACGTGATGCGGTTGCTATTTGGTACAAGTTTTTGTGTGCACGGGTGCAAGTGGAACGTTGCTTGGCGATAGTGGATAATATGCACATGCTTCACTTGCGCCCTGTGCACCTGAAAAGTTCCACCATCTTCAAATTGGATGACGAAGTTGTGACCTCGAGATTGAGGGTTTGGGGATCATCTCAATGATGAGATAGTGGTTCGTCTTAGGGGGTAGGGGGTTGTGGGGTGGGGATAGGGGACTGGATTTACGAGGTGGGTGAGGTAGCTAAGAGGGGTGGCGGAAATGGAGACGGGCATGGGGAATATTTTTGGTGATGGTTTGCCAAGGATGTAATGTGAGGTGGTGACAGTGATGGGGGTGTGGGAGAGAGGGAGAGGGAGAGAGTGGCTTGGGGGGGGGGGGGGGGGGGGAGAGACTATTTTGGAGATTTATGGAGTTGAATAATTCCCCTGCTAGCTGTTTAGTTGCAACGAGGGGTTGAACTGTGAAAAGATGCTTATGGCTTTCCTAAGAATGATCTATATCGAAGATCGGGTGTGCATGGTTCCCTGCACAAGCCACAGGACACACGCCTTATTGCTAGGTGCATATGGCTTGTTCGATGTGATTTGGGGCCTGCACAAGCCACAGGACACACCTTATTGCTAGGTGCATATGGCTTGTTCAATGTGATTGTGGGCTATTATTTCATGGTGTAAACTGTTTTCCAACAACTTGCTCAAAAGCATAAAATGTATGTTATTTTTATTTCGATTTCTCAAAGTGGTATTGATTTGTTATTTCTAAATTATGTGGATTAAAATAAAATGTTATAGGTGGGGCAATTTTCCGATTGTTAACATATTTTAATGTTTATCGTTTTCTAAGAATCTACGAGCAGAGATTAGCTTTACTGCTTACATATGCTAGCACTTGACGTAGTGCTTTGTTTCTTCCTCAGTGCACATCAAAGAAAGGAGGAAGCGAGATGATGGACCTGATTAATTGCCGAATAAAAATTTGGTGGCCAATGGATAAGCTGTAAGTGTTTGTTGGTATAGGGAAGAAAAAGATTAGCTGTTGTTCAGAAGAGTAAGAAAGAATAATTGAAAGATATCCAACTTGGAGCATGAGATAAATGGGATCGGAAGAAATCAAGAATCTGACTATTTAAACTCCTGATTTATTAAGCACCTCATATCCTTACTGTTTAAAATCTTTCTTCAATAGCATCAGATGTTAGTTAGGCATGTAATTTCTCTGCATCTCACCAAGGGATTACCATGGCTTTGATCTGTTCATCGCTTAGTGTGTGAAAATGAACTTTTTCTACTTCACTACTTGTAACCTGTTAGCAGTGAAAGCCTCATCAGTTATCAACCTCTTTTACGAGCCAGTTCCAAGGAAGGCCCAGTTACACTTCTGACTGAGACTTATGTGTTCTTCATTGCTGCTACTGTTGGTTTTTTTTTATAAATAATCTGTGCTTGTCAAACCATTGGCCATGCCTTGTACATTGGACTTTTGTCAGTGGTTAAAAATGCCTCTTCTTGTGCAGCTCGTTCTGTGGTCTTCTAATTCATAGTTGGCATTGTAACCCAGCTACTCATATGCTCTGTTCCAATTTCTGATGTTATCGTTCCTGTTTTTTAGCTCATTAATTGTGAGTGTGCTATGATATTCAAAGACGCAACTTATGCTCGGCAGTCCCTGACTGCCTTGGGGAGTGTGGTCTCTTTATATAGAAGTTTGCAGTTTAAAACTGAGTAAAAAAATCTGTGTAAGATTGATGCTTCGGGAATACTCTTTTGATGGTGTCCTCTTCCTGAAATCTACAGGTTTTATGAGGGATTGGTGAAGTCATATGATCCTGAGAAAAAGAAACATGTGGTAAGCTGCATTGTTCCCTGTCCTTTTTATTATTAGGTCATCGATAAAACTACAACCCATTGTGTTTTCTATAATGCTATCCTCATATGATTCGGATGCAGGTGAAACATACATTCTGTACATTGGATACTTATTATTCCAAAATTAGTGCATAACTAGTGTCATGCAATTTTTACAAACAGGTAGTCTAAGAATAATTTGGTATCCTATTTTGGCAGTTACTTGGTCTACAAGAACTAGAATTGGTTACCTTTCTCTTATTCGTACGTTTTTTGGATTCTATTGTCATAAATAGGGTCGGAAGTATTATGACTAGATGCTGCGGTTTGAATATCAATTAGTTTTGAGAGAGTGAGGGAATTGTCTTATTGATTGTGTTGAACGCTTAAAAAAGCCTTATGGTACTTTTAACTTGGTATGCATTTTTGGCAAATTTCCTAAACATTTGAAGCTTTGTGGATCAATTGGTGGTCTAACAGGTACTCTATGAGGATGGAGACGTGGAAGTGCTCCGGTTAGATAAAGAGCGCTGGGAGCTTATTGACAATGGCCGCAAGCCGACAAAGGTTAAGTTTCTAGTATTTCCTATATGTGAAAGTATAGACTTTTGTTTTCCATTGGAAAAAATGAATTGTGCTTCACCTCTGACAGTAATCTGTTAACATCATTAACAGCGATCAAAACCATCAAAAGGTTCACCTCATAAAGGATTGTAAGTCAAAGCCTTCTTATTATTTTCTACGATTACAACTGGTATTAGGAAAAGGATGGTCATATCTGCAGTATCTGTGGCTGTATTGGCGGATGGATTGAATTTTATTTGTTTTCAGACCATCTGAGCAGAAAAAGGTTTTTCCGAGCAGTTCAAAACAAAGCAAGAAGTCAATCAACGTGTGAGTTTGGGATTACATTCTAAGTGTAGCTTGAATACACACACACACACACACACACACACACCCCACGGATCCAATGAGGGATCCCTTACCAGTCTACTGTGTGGACCTCCCATTTCCCGAGCAAATTTCGATGATCCGAGCCGCTCAAAGTGTGCAGAACGTGATTTTAAGGGTACCCGCTAAATCGGCAAAAAAAATGACCGGGAAGGGCTTGATTTGAACAGTTTTTTACTGAACCGTTCAATGAAAACTGCTCCTATCAAGCCCTTTCCGGTCATTTTTTTTGCTGATTTCTCGCGGGTACCCTTAAAATCACGTTCTAATCACTTTGAGCGGCTCAGATCATCGAAATTTGATCGGGAAAGTGAGGTCCGCACGGTAAAACCGTGCAGGATCCCTCACTGGATAAGGACTGTGTGTGTGTGTGTGTGTGTGTGTGTGTATATATTGTGTTTAATTGTTTAACTTGCTATGAGTTTCAGATCTTCGCCATCTAAAGCAAGAGGGAAAAGAACTCCTAGGAAGAATATGAAGCATGGACTAAAAGGTGCACGAAAGAATAATACTTCTTCCAGATTGTTCAATGCTGATGACAGGAGCCCTGGGATATCTGACCCCGAACCTGCTGAATTTTCCAAAGTTGATGATATCAACTCCGGTGAGAGGACCATATTTGTAGTTATTGTTCTAAATTGGAGAGTTATTATCTATCCTATGCACGAATTTACTTTCAAGGGCTTCTTCTGTTAGCTGTGATTGTGTATATGCTTACAGTTGATGATGTTAACAAGTATGCTCTGTGAAGTAAGCATAATACAGATGTATGTAATCCATTCCGTCTATAGCATTTGCTCATGGATGGGTAGCAGCTGATAGGCCTCCGACATATTCGTCTCTCATACTTTGCAAACACTAAAATTCCATTTTACCAACGTTTAGGTTATACGAGTTTGTTACCCGAAGAACCCTCTTTAGTGCTTTCCTACATTAATCTGCCTTTAGAACTTGTAGTTTGATAATTGTGGGTGGACAATTGTGTTACAATGGGTTGATATCTGACGAGGAAATCCAAAGAAAGTACAGAAATTACGTTATGATTCAGGATTTTTTGATGGCCTAGTGTTGAACTTGGCTTCAAGTGCAACCGACCTTTTCCCACCCGTGTGTTGTTCACCTATTCGTGAACTGGAAGAGCCACTTTGTAAGGATTCATGGAAATCCAACACTTAGTAATTCGCTTTATCATTTCTGAATCGTTGGACGTCCTAGTGTGGAAATTGGCTTTAAGTGCAACCCATCTTCTTCCATCTCTATGTTGTTCACCTATTTGTAAAGCTTCATATTTTTCATGGTCCTTTTTAAGTCAGTTATGTAACTTGTATATGTGAAGTACCTTTTTTTGCAGGGGATTCAGAAGGTGAACAGTTTAAAACAACAGAGAAGAGTGTAACAGGCATGGAGGAATCTGACAGGGATCAGAAGTCGGATTCTGAGGAGAAATTAGAAAGGGATACTGAGAATGTCCCAAGTGATATGGAAGAATCTGAAGAAGAGAAGCCTGATTTGGTAGGTACCCACATTGGTAATGAGGAAGCCAATCTTCATTTAGAAGAGGAACAATCAGATGAGTCAAGGGAAGAAGAAGCAGATAAAGCAGACCGGACAGAGCAGTCAGACTCTCAAGGGGCTGAAGCTGATGACTCTGATAGTAATGTAGAAGCAGAGATTTCGGAGGATGAGCCTCTTGTACGTTTCTTATGACACTTGGATTATGCATTTTAACTAGCTATCTAGACTCTAATATTAGCTTTTTCAACAAATACAGAGCACATGGAAGAGTCGTGTGGGCAAAGCAGTCAGACGAAAATAGGCACCTTACAACTCATGCAAGAATTCAGAAAGCTGCAGCACAATTGTTCATTTGGTTGACTTGAATGTGAAGTTGTAGTCCAGTTCAGCTGACAGTGTAGAAGATGAGCAACATTTGACTGGTATTACACTAAAAAGGTACAGTTGAATGAAGGTAGGGCATAGTATGTAGGTTAACATAGATAGACAATAGCAATGGTGGAGTTCTGTATGTAATCCTGTTTTCCGATGGATACTCTATCGACGTCTATTGCGAGTGCACCAATGTTGCTGCCGTGGTTGATTGGATTTGTTGGATCTCTTGTACAGCTATTATTAGCATTACAGTGTAGGCCAATCCTAGGAGGTTTAGGTTAGCAGCTGCTTCATGTGTAAATCGCTTATCAAAAACTGGCTTTTGCTTTGCTGGGGGCTCCGCCCTTTGTTTCTAGGTTTTTGTATGATTGTTGATTTTTCCCAATAGTGGCTATAAAGGAAATGCTTGTACTGTGGATCAGTTTTTATAGTCAATGCTAGTGCCCCCAATTGTCATCAGAAGTTCCGAGCTGGGTATGTTTTGGATGAAGGCTTTTTATTGGGTGGGTCAAACCTATGTGCACGTCTTGTCGCATAGATTGAGGTGGATTTGTTTGGATTAAGATCTTTTCTAGTTACATCAATGTTTGGCTTGCAAAACAGTGGTCTAGGTGAAAATGTCTAGACCAATTTATCCAATTACAAGTAGGATGGAAATATGAATTGTGAAAATTTAGGTAAGTTTATCTAGATTTTTGGATGATTGTGGATATTTTGAAGATGCCGAGCCATATTTTTTCTATGGCATGTCATCCGAAAGTTGCCTTCAAGTTGACAATGTCAAGCATTTTTGTTGATGTCAAAATTTACAATGCATCTTCTTACCATGTGCAGGATCGTGCCTCTTATGCACTAAAACCATGACGGGTCAACTAAGTGTGCAGTAATTTAACCCACTTTATCTGTATTTATTAGACCTTTTTATTACGTTGATGTTTTTTTTTATCGGCAAATAAATGAGTTTCTATATCCAATGGCGGACCCAGGATTTACTCAAGATGAGGCACAAATCCTTAAAGGAAAAAATTAAGATTAAGCATGATTATGTGAAAAAATAAATGAAAATCTGTCGATGAGCAAAAAACAGGTAATTGAATGAAAGATTAATTTTTCCATACTATCTAAAGATACATACAAAAAGAATGAGTACGAAGTCCAATTTTTTATGTAGTCACAATTCATACTATCAAAAGATAAATACAAAAAGAATGAGTACGAAGTCCAATTTTTTTATGGTCCGAGTAATGTGGGTCTAGGGGTATCTAGAACATTCCGGAACTAGGGCTAGCGTGGGCCGGACTTCACCCTAACGGAGCTAAAGCGGTTACATGTGACGTCACAGGCATGTGCCATGCACACCTAGCTTAGAGAGTAAGTACATTCGCCTATAAAAGGGAAGAGATAAACCCTAAGAGGAGTACGTTCTCACACCATACTGTAATACTCTCTCTCCCTCTCCTGTATACTTACTTGCTCGTTGGAGGGGCATCAACCGCCCTACGCCTTGGTGCTGGTACATCGAGAAGCGACGGAAGGAGGATCAGAAGAGGTCAAGCGAAACCACCATACCACAAGTATTCTAGAGAGAGAAGGAGAAGAGCGAAGTTGTGGTATTCTAGAGAGAGATTACGTTGATATTCTGTAGACTTGTTTAAATTAATTCCAGCGGGGGGGTTGCTTTTGTATGAACTCAAAACTGAGGCTGACTCACCCTTTTAATTCCAAAATTATCCACAATCTAATTTCAAATGCATGTCGAGATTTTTGGGATGGATGTGTCAATTCGCATTCATTCCTGTAACCAAATGTCACCATTTTAAATTGCCCATTCCCAAATGGCTGACTCCACCCTTTGGAAGCTAAGGAAGTATGCGTGGTAGTGACTAGTCTATTGAATTGTGAAAGTGATAATGTTATTCTAGAAGGTGACGCTCAAAAGATTTTTTGTATGCTGCAAGGGAGATGTTCAATCAGTGCCAATTTGGAAGTGGTTGTTCGTGACACTTTAGCTCTAGCCAGTAGTTTTCTTTCTTGTAATTTTAATTTTATTCCTTGTTTTTGTAATAGGGTGGTTCATTTGGTGGCCAAGTATGCCCTATTTCCTGATGCTCTACTGACTTGGGTTGGAAAATTTTCTATCTGGGCTCAGTTGGAGGCTTTTTCGGACTTGTCTTTTGATTCGAAATTAATAAAACTTGCCGATTGACACAAAAAAAAAAAAATATTGCCCATTCCCAACCATTTTGTTTGGTTTGTGATTTGAGTAGTGTTTTTGAAAAATGGGCGGAGAGAGAAATGAGAGTAATTATTAGAGAGAGGTAAAAAGTGGAGGGAGATAGAGTGAGAAAAGAGAGTAATGGTTGAAAAGTTAGAGAGAGATATGAAAGTAATGATTGAGTTGAGAAATATTTTTTGAAAAAAGTTGTGAAGTGAACAAGGCATTTATCTGTTAACTGCGTCAATTCCGCCCTCTCGCACGCTTGGGCGTGTGCCCCATACGCTACTTGTTAATATTATAATCCCGTTCACGCTAGTGATTAACTTATGCACCACAATTTTTTTGTTTTGTCCTTATTCAAAATTTTCGCGTTTGTTAGTTTTACGCTAAACTTTTATATGATATGGGTTCATCTCGTTGAGAGGAGCCGGAAAAGTAAAAAAATTATGACTTTTATACATAAGTATTTTTGAAATATCCAAAAAAAAGTTACTTTTTGTTGAATATTTCCCAAAATACTTCCGTATAAAAGTCATAGTTTTTTACTTTTCCGATTCTTCTCGTCGAGACGAACCCATATCACATATAAGTTTGCCGTAAAACTAATAAACACAAAAAAATATAAATAAAGATAAAACCAAAAAATTATGCTGCATAAGTTAGTCATTAGCGTAAACACCATACAATTTGATCAAAGAGTCTCCACTCTCCGGTCCACGTCTCCTCCAACATATACCGGAACTTTGAGTAAGGTGGAAGATCGAGTTACGTTTAGTGCATTTTGCACTTGACATTGTCAAAATATTCAAAAACTCATTTTTATCTTTCTTAGCCGCGTTTATGCTTGTTTAAGAATATATATATATACACGGGACTGTTCCGGGGACACTTAAAAAAATACCTCATAGTTCCCGATCAAATTTTTTTGATAATCCGAGCTGCTCAATGTGATCAAAACATAATTTTAAGGGTACCCGCGAGAAATCAGCAAAAAAATGATCGGGAAGGGCTTGATCCGAACAGTTTTGTGCAATTTTTTATTGAACGGTTCAAATAAAAACTACTTAAATCAAGTCTTATTCTTCATTTTAGCTCCATTCAATAACAAAAGTAATGATGTGGTTGATTATGAAACCTTATTTAATGGTCGGTGTTTTCGGAGGCTGGTTATATATTCAAAATGAAAATGAGTTAGGAGTATAATATTTTTTTATATAGTCAAGCATAGAATCTATAAGCGTGTTGAAGATAAAAAGATTATAGAAATTTTGCGTAGAGAATTCTAGATGTATCCCATTATCTTAAACCAATTTGAATCAACAAACCAAACTAGACTCAAACGGAAAAAAAAGGATTGGAAAAAGTGGGCGACCAAAATTCCCCTTGATTCTTGATTGCAAAGCTGATGGCAATTTCTTGCCAACCGTGTCAATAATAAACCTTTGACCTGGTACTTCAAATCTTATTTGGTCCAACACAGCGAAATGCTCAATGATAAGCTTGGTCTCAAATTTTCAAAGAGGCAGAATATAGGGAAAAAAATTGAAATAGTCCCTGTAATTAAGTATTTGTGTCAATTTGATCCCTGTAGTTGTAATTGGTTCGATTTACATTCTATACTTTTCATTTTGTTCCAATTTGGTACAATTACTAACTTCCGTTAGTCCGCCGTTAGTCCTTTAAACTACAAAATCATATGGCCCTCTTTTTTGGGGTTAAAATAGACTCGTTCGGCTAAATAAGCCAACTGGTTTATTTTTTTTATCCTTATTGAATTTTTTTTTGTATTTGTTAGTTTTTCGTCAATTTTTTTGGGGTTATTGCATCGTTATGATGAGAGGAATCTAAAAAGTAAAAAATTATGATCGAAATTCAATTTTTTTTAATAAAGACGAAAAAATTGGCTCATTGGCTTATTTTTGTCTTTATTAAAAAAAATAGGTTTCGATCGTAATTTTTTACTTTTTAGATTCCTCTTGTTATGACGATTCAATAATTCCAAAAAAAAATGACGAAAAACTAACAAATACGAAAAAAAAATTGAATAAGGACAAAAAAAATAAGCCAATTGGCTTATTTAGCTAAATAGGGTTACTCATTCTCCTCTTGCCCTAATATACCTCCGAACCAAAACACAGCTCATTCTTCTATTCTTCATTGATAAGGAGGCACTTGGGAAGAAAGTTGGTTATAATTTTCTACAAAAAGTTGTCATCGAATTCAACATTTTCATGATCAGCCATGAGACATCATAACCACTGATATTGTCTACATGTTCAACTTGTGGACAAATACTGAGATGCCTTATTTTTCTGCATAGTACTGAAAATGCATATAGAACCATGTCCAAAAGTCACAACATGATATAGATCTAAAAGTCACAACATGATAAATAACCATGTCCAAAAGTCAGAATATTATATAAACTCAGTTCCAAATTTACCATGTCATAACCTAATACATAGACATAACAAACCACTCAACTAGGTTATAATAAACCTAACTTAACAGCCCAAGTGGTTACAAAAAATAGTGCTCTGTCATTTCATTCATTTTCCTACACTTGGCCCATGCACTGATTGCTGACTAGGAATGTTGAAAAATAAACCTAAGCCAATTTTTTCGTCTTTATTAAAAAAAATTGAATTTTGATAATAATTTTTTATTTTTTAGATTCTTCTCGTCATGATGATGTAATAACCCCCAAAAAATTGACGAAAAACTAACAAATACGAAAAAAAATTTGAATATGGACAAAAAATAAGAAAATGGCTTATTTAGCCGAACGGGTCTGTTTTAACCCTAAAAAAGGGGGCCATATGATTTTGCTATTTAAAGGACTAACGGCGGATTAACAGAAGTTAGTAACTGGACCGAATTGAAACAAAATGGAAAGTACAGAGTGTAAATCGAGCAAATTATAACTACATGGACCAAATTGACACGAACACTTAACTACAAAGACTATTACAGTTTTTGTCCCCAGAATATATATAGGTCTAACTATACTCATTAGCGCTAGTATGATTTTAATTTCAACTCAAATGTAAATAAGTACTGTAGATTCTTGTAGATGACCATGTCGGGTTGAGTGTAACTCAAAATATAGCCTTATGATTGAAAAATAGAATTGCCACTAAACCTTTAAGAGAAGTTATTTTGGGTGTGTCTCAAGACCCTTTACTATAGTGGATGATTGGTGAATAATCTATCACCATTTGCCCCACATGCTTGTATATCTACTTTTCGGCTACACAAATAAAAAATTACTAGATGTCTTAGCCCATCTTATTGTACCTTTCCACTGATGTATATAATATTGTCAATTTTTTTTTACTAAAACATAAACGCTATAGATATATGGAGGGAATTATATGAATTCGGTTACGAATACCCGTTCGAAATTGTCTAATGAACGATAAGGTGTTTTCACCAACCAACAAGTTGTGGACAACCACCTTTTGGTTTTGTTCTTATTCAAATATTTTTCGCGTTTGTAATTTTTGCGCCAAATTGTTATGTAATATTGGTTCGTCTTGACGAGAGGAATTAAAGAAGTAAAAATTTATAACTTTTACACAAATATTTTTGAAAATATCCAAGAAAAAACTTAAAAAGTCAGTGTTGAAACGAACCAAAATTATACAAAAATTTAAAACAAAATCAACAAAACGCAAAAAAAAATTGAATTAGGACAATACGAAAAAGTGGTGGTCCACAACTTGGTCGTGGTAGGAACACCCGCAAAGTCCCAAACACACGTCTGTATTCGAATTTGCGCAGGTTGTCATAACATTTTTTTAATTAAAAAGAAATGCAACAGTGGCACATGGGATAACAAGCTGTTTGTTGCTCTTCTGAAGGTAAAATTGGGTACTAGTTGCATATCAAATCCGATCGAACCACAGAGAAAGGGAACAGCGCTCCTGGGTCTCTCCCTCTCTCCGCTCGTAAGTTGGTTTCATATGGCTCAAACTCCTTGTCCATTGTAAATTCGTTCTTGTTCTCCTGTTTTATTTTGTGGGTACAAGCTCACTAACTACTATAATTTAGGTGTTTTTTTGCTACAGATGTATATTTTTAATTTGTAACTGTGCTTCAATTTTTCCTCTGCAAACGGTTGGATGGTTTCAGAGACATGTATTTAGCTTTAATTTACTGGTTTCCTTTATGGGTGTCGTCATTTTGCTTCTATTTCGAGTTTCGTGAAGATGTGATAAGAACTTCGTTGAGAACGAATGAGGATGTTTGTGCAGGCAAGTCGTCATGGCATTCCCCTTTTTGTCATCGAAAGTTGGTGGGTTTCTTTGTTTGAAACTCTTTACTGCATTTTAGCTGCGGTTATAAGGTCTCTAAGTACTTGGGGGTTTTCCTTTTTGTCATCTAAAGTTGGAGGCTTTCTTTGTTTCAAAATCTTTCCTGCATTGTAGCTGCGGCTACAAGTCTCTTTCTCTCTCTCTCTCTCTCTCTCTCTCTGGTGGTCTAGGGTTTAGTATAAAGCTTTCTGCAGTTGCATTCATCAACCCCAAGAGGAGAGCTTCGGATGATATGAATGAAGTTTGTTGCATGCTGTACTTGTTAAATGCTTTTATTGGAGAAGCTATTTTGATTACAAAAATATTTCCAACTGGTTATACTCAGCTCCCACAGCTCAGATAATTTGTTTAGTGCTTCGTAGCGTTTCTATACTTACTTAGTCAATGTGTATAACTTGCTACACTTCCTTTTATGGCCCATATTGCAATTTTATTGATAGACTTGCTTACATGTGCTTTGGCGGTTTGTAAGCGATTTTTGGTGTCTTGATCTCCCTTGGTAACCTACTACCTTATATTTCAGATGATGTTACTGTTTTTTCACTTGAATAGATATATAGTAAATGCGTATGCTCTCATCATTGGATACCAGTAACAACAACACAAGTTATCCAGTGAACGCATTGATCATTAGGCGATTGATGCTTAATTACACTCGGCATTCCGTACTTTGGTTCTGCAGAAATTATGTCGAGTCAAACAGTCTGATCAATTTCTAGCTGCAAGTCTGATAACCAGACAATCTCACTAAAGAAATATGTCAACCGTCATTCGTAGTTCATTACATAGAGTGGTTATTGATATTCATAACTCGTAAGCTTAGGATCCCTAGTGTTCAAAAGGGAACTTTTAAGTTAAGGAGTTTGGATTGGGGTGAATTGTACGACGTTAGCAATCAGGCTTAAGACCAAAGCTTATTGATACGGAATGATGAGATCCAAAATTTTTACATGTGCGCAAAACTTTCACATTGAGGGTTAATTTCCTATTTTCCAGATATCTTTAATTTTGTTTCCTTGTAAATTCAAGGTAATTAGGAACCTTATCAGTTGTCTCCGTTTGGTTGGTATTAAGATTTCAGTTTCTTATTAGGGTTTTAGCCTATAAATAAAAGCGTCCGCATTAGCCTATAAATAAAAGCGTCCGCATATGTATTAGGCAGATTTAATAAATGACAAGATTTTGTGATTAAAGGTTGAGGCTCTTGTTTTTAGGGTTGTGGCATTTGAGTTCTTCTTCTCTCCACTTTCTTTGGCTCTCCTTATGTATCATGTATCCTGGCTTTAAATATACTTATCTAAGGACAGGATAACCTAAAGAGTAGGTTTAATTTCGGTTTTCCGCGTTCCCATCATTATCCTTTCTGTTCCATTTTCATCTCCCTACCCTTCCCAGCCCATGAGGGTTGGCAATTAGGACTATTCCTCTCTAATTGTGATCCCTCTTACCATTCCGTCTCACTACCATTTTCAAAATTCCACGACTCTGGTGTATTTTGCTCTATTTGTTGGTAGTGCTTTCTTTAATTTCTTTGTAAGCAGATAGAGCTAGGGTTTCCCATTACAGTAGCCTATTTTGGGTCCTAAAGTCTATCTTGGAAAACTTCAGCCAGTCAACTGTACTCACAATGGCAATTCAAATTTCGGGATTCAAGATGTTTCCAAAAGAAATTTAGGTATACTTCTATCCATACCTTAAAGTTGCCGTTTGCATCTGATGGTTATAACTGAGAGTTGAGACACCACATTTGGCAGATGGTGAAGAAAGAAAAATAGGGAGCAGAGCCGTAAAGGGGTGGTGGGGGGTGGAATGTTTACATGTTTGAAGTATGGTTGGGGTGGGGGAGATATGCATTCATTCTACAAGGATGACTAGTCATTTACAATGATAATGGTTTGCTGCATGTATTCAAGATTCTCTATCCATAGATTCCATACTACATGTTTGCAAGATGTATGGGAATGAATCTCTATGATTGTTTGTGGAAAAGGCACCTATCAAACTGTCTTATTTTTCCTCCTACAACTGTTGAACGGCCTCACCCTACTTCTCTCTGCGTCTATCTCTCCTCGTTTTAGGTGGCATGCATAATGGCTTCTAAGCATTGAGATCTGCTGATAGTACTATGAGCGCTACGGTATAGTAAGATCAGTAGCAAGGGAAAGTACATAGAGAGTATATTCTGAGAAGGAATATAAGCTAGAGGTACTTGATTTTGTTTTCCACACTTAAGATCATATACCCCGTTACAGCATTAACTACTGAACAGTGTACAGACATGTCAAGCGTGCAGATGGAAATAATACTTATTTTCGAATTTACTAAAATAAGTAATTCTAAAACTGATACCTTTATGTCGTCTTCTTGGATATCGTTTCTGCAAAGACTGTCTTAGTATATTGCTGATCAAAAAAATAAAGAGAGACCATCTTAGTATTGATGACATACCAGTATTCTATGGAATATTGTTCACTTCCATAACATTTGGCAAAGAAGGAAGCCTAATATGGTCTCTATTCTTGTACTGAAATAAGGGGTCCCAATTCAAGCAGTCGACTATTAGATTTTCATTGAGGGTGGGCCATGGGTATTGGTGAGGTTGCTTCTCATAACATGGCTGTCATGTGCTTTCTTGTTCACGGAGGAAATTCTATAATTTATAGAGTTTCATGTTGGCTGAAATTCTCTTTTGGATAGTAACGATAGTTAGTGTTGGATACTTTCTTGATAGCCTCTTTCTAAATAACAATTCTTCGGTTTAGCATTTTACACCCTGTACTGTATTTTGTTCCCTGGACCAAGAAGAAAATAGTAGTCTTCATTGGTCATAGTTCCTTCATCAATTTCCCCTTTTTATTAAAAAGTTGGAGATTAATTTTGTTTTGTTCTTGCATTTTTGGACTGTTGGTTAGCTGGCTTTCAGTTCATTATGGGAGAACCATTGGGTCTGCTAAAAGTAATTGTTGTGCAAGGGAAAAGGTTAGTAGTCAGAGACTTCAAGAGCAGTGATCCTTACGTTATTGTCAAGCTGGGCAATCAGGTTTTCCCATGCTCCTATTTTGTTGGATTATGATGAGTACTGTAAATATGTGTCATTATTGTCTTGTACTTGCATGCTTCCATTTCTGGTTTTCCTGCAATTTCTTTGGTCCTTGACTAGACTCCTTTACTACGTAAGTGTTGTGAAGGAACATATAAGTTATTATATGTGTTATTCTTTCTTTTTTTTCTCTGGTTGGTGTAAACCTACCTTCTAATTCTGTCTAGTTGATTGACTAGATCAATGGCTTCTGCCTTTCTTCTCTATGTTACTCTTTACTCTTAAGTTGGGGGCATGATGGCTTGTATAAGAATGACAAATTCGGTTAGTTATTGTTTCCCCTATTGTCTTTTGTCAACTTAAACTGTTGTTTGGGAGAGTAAAAGTGTGTATAGGGTGTTAATTAATCCTAACACAAGAAAACTTTACTTATATTATCAAGTTATTTATTACATAACTCAACTAACTGATGTGGGACAAATACTAAACTCTATTCTAACACTCCTCTTCAAGCTGGAGAATAAATATCACAGGATCCCAACTTGTTACATAACAACACTAAACGTGGTTTAAACAATGGTTTGGTAAAGATATCTGCCAATTGAGCTCCTGTAGACACGAAGGGAGTAGCCAACACACCACCATCTTTCTTTTCTCAAACAATGTGACAATTTACTTAGCTCAAATGCATCTCTGGCACTAGTTACCGTTAGCTCAAATGCATTTGTGGAAGAAAATTCATCCCGTCTTAACAGTTTCAGTTGGTTTCCTCATTTGTGTTCAACATAAACCATTTTAGTGTTCATCATTGTTGTCTTTAATGTTGTGAATTTGTGTACCAGTAATCAATATGCTAGAAATGGTTAATCGTCCGTGTAACTTTTTAGTCTAATTTTATAAGATTCATCCCGTCTTAACAGTTTCAGTTGGTTTCCTCATTTGTGTTCAACATAAACCATTTTTAGTGCTCATCATTGTTGTCTTTAATGTTGTGAATTTGTATACCAGTAGTCAATATGCTAGAAAAGGTTAATCTTCTGCGTAACTTTTTAGTCTAATTTTATATGTTACTGTAGTAGTCAAACTTTTTTAGTAATACTTCCAATATTTTTCCACCGAACTAGGTTGCAAGTATTTTGAGTATTTTCTATCAGGTACTGGTTCAAAATATTGGAAATTACCTCATACGACTGTTTTGATCAGTTGGGCTATTAGGGTGTGCTCATTCTCATTTATAAGCCAATCATTATTTCTGTGTATGCTTCCAAGTAGTGAATGTAGGTACGGGTTCCTCTCCCCATCTTTTCACTCTCCATATGGTCTGGAGGTTTCAACAGATGGCTGCCAATACATTAATGACTGAATTGAACGGTTATGATACGCCCAGCTTGCCCAATTGATGACAATTAGTAGGACGGTGTCGTCTAATGGTATAACCATGTTCCCCTCTAAATAACCCCGTTTCTTGCTGTTAGTTGATGAGAGTAAGCTACCTTATCGTCCCTTTCGATTCTCTTCTCTCAATTGCCCATCCCATCTTCCTCAATACCCTACCTCCTCCATTGTCAAAGAGCACCGCCAGCATCAAACATCTCCCACCATCGCCTCCCATCGCCAACTTGCGCCCCACATGAGCACCATTCAACCATACAGTCAAGTAGAGGTGGCAAATGGGCGGGTTGAAACAAGTCGCGGGTTGAATATGGACGGGTCAAGTACGGGTCAATATTAGGTGGGTTAAAATGGATTGGGTTGAATATGGGTCAAGTCATAGCCAAACCCGCCCGACCTGACCCGTTTTTCATTTTCTCCCCTTTTCTAGTTTTGTCCTAATTCAACTCTTTTTTTCCCGCATTGGTTTGTTTTGCAACAAATCTTTTACCCTTATTGATCGTCTTGACGAGAGGAATTAGAAAAGTAATTTTTTTTTACTTTCACCCTGATTTTTTTGGTAGTAATATCTAAAATTTTGGACTTTAGTTAGTTTCACGTTAATTTTTAGGATTAATCGTTCTTCTTGACGAGACGGATTGAAAAAGTATGAAAATATGGACCGATGTCGAAAAAATTCAAATAAGACGGGACTTAAGCTCCAGAAGACAGTGGTTTGATACATTTTTCGTCTTTAGCGATTTTTTTTTTTTGCATTTGGTCATAATTTTATACTTTTTAGACTCCTCTCATCGAGACAGATGATTAACCCAAAAAAAATTACTCGAATCTAACAAAAATTCAGAAAAACCAACGTAAAAATTAATTAAGTGAAAGAGAACCAAGCCAGTCAACTGTGCCTATCCTAACTGCAAGGCAAGTGGAAATCGAATTGAATTCCATCTATTTCTCTTTTTTACTAGGAGGACTATTACTTATTTCGGAAAATCTTTCTAAAGAGTCCATCTGTCCATGTGATTTGCATTGGTTCGTACGGGAGGCGTGCAGGAGTGAGAGAGAGATTACCCATAGTTCACTCTTTTGCAGGTGTGGGTCTTTTAATTCTAACCCATATAGAACCCATTTTTAACCCATTTAACCCATGTAAATGTGGGTTTATATGGGTTCAACCCATATAAACCCATTATAAAATATGGGCGGGTTTAGGCTGATTATAAATGGATGGGTTTGAGTGAAACCATATTACTGGACCCAAATTGCCACCTCTACGGTCAAGTAATGAAACTTTGTCTCACCCAGATAATAAACCTCGACTGGTTTTGTCACGATCCGCACCAGCTAACCTGCTAACCATTCGCCTAAACCATATGACTCAAAAGGTTAACCTCAAGTTATATAGTAGCTCGTCGCTGTCTTTAATATTCCACTTTAGTTTTTTCCAATCTACTGATGTGGGATATTAGTCTCATGGTGGGTTCTCACAATCTCCCCACCTTGGCTGCAACGTCCCCATTGCGCCTCATAGTCCATCACAACTCATCAAGCGATGTGAGACAGGCACCCATTTAAGCACGACAAGCACCTCGGGTTCCTCTCATGAGGGACCCGCCCAAGCATGACAAGCACCTTAGGTGCCTCACTTATTGAACTTACCCAAGCACGTCTCCTCGCGGGACCTACCTCACGCTTTCGATTGGTGCAAGCTTTGATACCACTTGTCACGACCCGCACCAGCTGACCTGCTAACGATTCGCCTAATCACGTGGCTCAAAAGGTTAATCTTAAGTTATACAGTAACTTGTCGTTGTCATTAATATTCCACTTCAGTTTTTTCCAATCTACCGATGTGGGATATTAGTCCCATGGTGGGTTCTCATAGGTTTAGCCCAAACAACATAATTTTTACCATTCAATGGTGTGGAGGTAATAGACAACCTCTCTCAAAACCGAGACGATCTAGCCAAACTTTAAGAGTAGAATCAGACTCAACACTCTTAGTAATTGCACCGAATCAACGATAACCAACTAACCAACAAAATCAACCAACAGGAGCAAATAAACCCAATAGCCAAGATGAAACCAACTACGATCAGTAAACAACTAACCACAAATCAACCCACCAATCTGACAACCAACTATGAACCACCGAGCAGACCGAACAACCATAAACGTGTCATTGCTTCAAATCAAACAACAACAAGAACCCACCAGCAAACCAACAGATTGAGGACAAAAACAGACATGATAGGGTAGAAATGAATCCATTGCAGAGCAGTGTCGAAATATAGAAAGCAACTAATCAAGATAAGGCATTACCATCCCAACAGAGACTAGAAGATCGTGGAACAAATCGCAAAAGAGCACCTACCAAGACATTGCTTGAGTCTTAGAGGTGGAAGACTCCAAGAGGACTTTGAAATACCAAAAACGAGTACCAATCGGGCCTAAAAAACCCAAATCAATTGCAAAATCTCACTAATCGAGTGCAGCGAGCACTGTAAAGAGCTCGGTGAGTACTGTGGAGAATTGGCAAGCACTGTAGATGGTGCAGCGATGGTCGCGAGAGGCAGACAAAGGCTGACGAGGGGTGGGTTTAGGGTTTCAAAGGGTGGCGCTAGGGTTTCGACAGTTTTTGGGACGGTCGATTGGTGGATTTCAGGGTCGTAGGTGACTGGATAAAACCAAATGAAGGTCATCTGACGTCAGATGATGTATGGGGAGACTTCGACAAATGGATGGTGTACGGCAAGGGTTGGAGGATGGGTGGGTTACATAAGGGTTAGGTTTCCGACTGTTTTTAGGGTTTCGATGGGATGAGTTCGGCCCTTTAGGTTTTACGGCAGCAGCAAGTGGTAGCTATCGTGGTGGAAGGTGGCGGCTATAGTGGTGGTTGGTTAGGATTAGGATTATGCTCTAGTACCATGTTGTTTGGGAGAGTAAAAGTGTATAGGGTGTTAATTAACCGTAACACAGGAGAACTTTATGTATAGGGTGGGTTACATTAGGTTAGGTTTCTGACTGTTCTTAGGGTTTCAATGGGATGAGGCCAGCCATTTAGGTTTTACAGCAATAAAAAGTGGTAACTATTGTGGTGGAAGATGGCAGCTATAGTGGTGGTTGGTTAGGATTAGGGTTAGGGTTATGCTCTGGTACCATGTTATTTGGGAGAGTAAAAGTGTATATGGTGTTAATTAACCGTAGCACAAGAGAACTTTATTTATATTGTCAAGTGATTATTACATAACTCAACTAACTGATGCTGGACAAAGACTAAACTCTATTCTAACATAAACAATATGATGTCCTTTTTTCGGAGAAACAACAATATGCCATAATGGTTCTTTTCTTTCATTTCCTCCATGTATCCTCCTCCTTTTTGTTCTTTTTTTTTTTGGTTTGAGTATGTGAGACCCATCGTATACACTTCTTCATATGAACTCTTCTTTCAATGAACACATTCGACTAGACTATTTGTAATTAGTACTTGATTATGTCAAATTGCTTCTCTTATTACTGCCCAAGTTATTAAATTTCATTTTCTGTGACAGACAGCGAAGACCAGAGTTATCAGTAGCTGCCTCAACCCTGTTTGGAATGAAGAACTTAGTTTCTCTCTCAAAGAATCTGCTGAAATTCTGAACTTGGTAAGTTTCTATGAGTCACGCCTTAACCCTGTGGTATTTAACTATTAGTATCAGAAATCAACACCTTGATGGTCAATTTATTCTTTACTCGAGCTTGTCAAAAGATTCATAATATTGTTTATTGAATAGAAATTTTTTCTTCTAATGTTCTTCAGTTGCTTGCCATGTTTCAAGTTTGTTGAATGTCTAGTGTTGCGAAGCAGCAAAACATTGATATTGATTGATTTTGGACGCCGTTAATGCCACGACTCCAATTGTTGGAGCCACGAGCTTTTACCCGAAATGGCTTATTTGCCCTTTAGAGCATTTGTGTCACTTGGTGACCATGTCTTCTACATTTGTTCCTTTCCTCTCTTGACACCAGACCTCCTCTCTCTCTCTCTCTACCAAACAACCACCATCTCTTCCCTTTCAATGCCTCTACTGTCTACTCCATTCTGAAGCAAGGAGTTGTTGCAAGGATAGTTCGATGTAGATCCAATATGAGAATCCTTGATAAATAGAAATCTGAGTGCAAAGAACTGCAGTCCAGATCGAGAAGAATCATTTCAAAACAAAGTTGACAACGTGGTTTTCTTTGGGGATATAGAGTTCCTCTCTCTCTCTCTCTCTCTCTCTCTCTCTCTCTCTCTCTTCATCACAAATTCAAGTTTTAGCCAGAGCTTGCCAAGCTCTTTGGAATTAATCTAGAGTGGGCACTGACAGATACTAGATAGGTATAGAGAAGGTGGATCGGCAGGTCTAATGAATGAGAGAGGTTGGTTCAGATGTAAAATGAAATTGTAGACGAGGGATTCTATTTGAGAAGACCAATTTTAGCCATTAGGTGCCATTGACAGAGTGGTAATTATCAAGTTGAGCAGTGCTCTATAATTCTGAAATTATTTGATTCCATCTTCTCATCGGGTAGACATTTTACACGATGTGAATGTGCATTGAACTAGAGAGGAACCAGTTATAGAGAGAATGGGTAATGTTATTGTGGAGGAAAACAACTGGGAGGAGATAGGTTAGTGGAGCAGTGAGAAGGTTTTGGGGGAAACTGCGACTTCGTGAACATTTTACGATGTAGAATGACTGAACGTTCTCTTAGGGAATATGCCATTTTAGATTATTAGTCATGCCTCTTAACACTATGAATTGTGGCATTAACGCCTTCCTTAATTTTTGAGTACTTCCATGAATTCCTTGATCCCGTTTGTGCTACAGTGCCAGTTACATCAATACGTTTGTTATCATCTGAAGGGACTGGTTTTGCTACTTTATACTCAGATATGTTAACTTGTCTTGGTAGGAACAATGAGAGGCAATAATGGTAACTCCTATTTTTATCATTATTTAAATTTCTGTTTTTGAGCTTTTTTTGAGCTTGTTTGGGAAATTTCAACAGAAGAAGTGGCTACTTGGGGTCCAAATAAGTTTGTTGTAACCTTTAGGCATTTTTAGACTAACGGTCATTTACTAGCTGCTGTAGTTTAATGTTTACTTTTGAAAGAGTAAATTTTCACATGTTATTCCCATGTCAATATGAGTTTCATCCATATTTGTATATTAAGCTTAGAATTCTATAGTTGTATGGGATCTGACCAAAATGATTGTTGACAGCAAGTATTCGATAAAGACCGATTCAAGGCGGATGACAAGATGGGTCATGCTCACCTCAGTCTTCAACCATTAATCTCGGCTGCTAGATTGAGACAGATACTGGGGGTTTCTTCCGGCGAGACAACATTAAGGAAGGTTATACCCGACACCGACAATTGTTTGGCTTGGGACAGCACTATTAGTTGCATAAATGGTGAGGTAGTGCAGGATGTTTGGCTGAGGCTTTCTGATGTGGAGTCTGGGGAGATAGAGTTAAAGATCAAACTGACCAATCCATCTCCTGTTGCTCCCTCAAGGTCAAGGTAGTTTCAAACTAAGGTTGCTGAAGCATGTAGTGTTGTACTGGGGGACAAGTTTTATGATAGTCTTGTAGTACCTTTAGAAGAAGAAAAACAATATATACATATGTAGGTTGTTTAGCAATGGATTTGACTGGCTAATGTAGGAAGTAAATGGGCTGTAATGGTTCTAAGTGTGTATGTGAGTTTGAGCCCCATTTCTGAAGAGTGTTATGTTAGTCTCATTACTGCCCATTAATTCCCATTAAGGAGTATGACCCATTTTTATTTACTTGCAAGTTTGGATAGGAAAGTGTAAGCCTCACCTTGATGGTGTATTTTTAGATTGGGCTGGAGTTCTTGGGAATATAGGCCAATTACCTGGACTAGTCCTTCATTTATCCGTCCAGGTATCAATTAGCCATAGTTAAAGTGATGTCCAAAATTTTGAACTCTTTTCTTTTTTTTGAAGGTAACTGTGTTGTAACTTGCGACGAGAGAGATATAGCAGTTATTCATCATAAACTGACTGACCTGGCTGATCCATGTTTATCTCAGTAGCTTTTGTGAGCGAAAGAAGTTTTATTAGAACTCAATTTTAGTGAAAAGAAAATTTAATTGAACATCTGCCACATGCATACCTTTGCAATTCATAATAAAGGTTTTGTACCCATGCATCTTCATTCTTCAACCTAACCCTAAACCTCATTTTTGTTTACGGAACGACCCAACCATCAACCGCCACTCTCAACTAGAAACAGAAGAGCCTGGAATAACGATAATACTTCTGTTCTTACAGACGTTAATAGATAGTTTTCCTATTATAGCCTCCATTCCAAATAACAAAAATGGTGTTCTAGCAATAAAGAAACTAGTCTAACTACTACTACACTGACTGCCACAACAAACTGAATAACAAAGCAATTCCGACGATGACAACTTATTTTCTAAGGAAGCCTTAACCTGATTCAAACGGAATTGAATTATTGTAACGAGCTTCGGAGTAGATCCGTGAATTAAAATGAAAACTCACTTTAATATGCACAAATCAGGTGTTTGACTTTGCTTCTGTTTTCATTAAGACATGCATATGTAGACGGCATGAAGTAAGTTCTTAACAAAAGATCTATCTACTGTATTCAAATGCTTAGCGATTGGGTTCAGTGATGGCAGAAACAGTGGCAGATAGGCGGGGCAACAGATTAAGGTGATGGAGCAATTAAGTTTCGGATTTAAGTGGGTAAATATATTAAGTGGGTGCGAAAGCAAAATAGGGCTAAAGAGATTTTATGTGGGAAATTGCATTTCAGTGGGAAGAGGAGCAAATGCAAACTCCTGAACAAGTTATTTAGAAATGAGAATCATCAAGTCATGGAGAGCCAAACAATAATTGCACATACATGGTATTTTAAAATTAGCCAGACAAAAAATACCCCTTACCCGAATCCTTTGCTCGTTGATCGAATAGTGTTGCATCTTATATGACACTTTATTGCACTTTGTATCGAACGGATTGCCCCTAATGAGGACAAGTTGGGTGCTATCATGATGTCTAAAACTTTACGTAATGACAAAATGTAAACACTGCTCCATGAGGTAATTAACCTTCTTGCACATCTGGTCGAGAAAATTGCACTCTTAATAGAACTAAATTACACCTAATTCAAGACAAGCGGATAGTGTCAGATTATACTTCTATTTTGTGAAATGTATCATTTGCTCCTTCAATCGAATAACGTTGCACCTTATACTTATGATATTTTATTGTATTTTTTATGAACAGACTGTCCCCAATGAGAAAAGTTTTTAGTGTTTCACTTCTAGTGGGTATATTTGTCTTTTCAGCAACCTGGTCCCATGTATGCAAAAAATGGTACTCCTATCTCAAATAGAATCACTTAAAAAGGGAAGAGAACTCTAGTATTTTTAAATAAATCTATTTGTATATAATTTTCACATGGAAAAATGTTACAGTATTACTCCATCCGTCCTATTTAGATAGTCTTATACTATATTTTGAGACATCCCAAAATACATGCCCACTTTTCAACATCGAATTTAACTATTACCTACCCTAACCACCCACCCCCAACCCTAGTCAACACCTCCGAACTTCAACAAAACAGACCAAAAACAAACTAAGCAGCCATCACGAAAAGCGCAAATCCGCAAAAGAACTCCACAAGCGTCAAGCCGAACCCCAAATATACACTGAACAAACCAATACAGCGACAATAACCCACGTTAAGTTGAACCCCAATCATAAACCAAACTACCTCACAACTATCAATCCGAATCCATCTCAAAGACGTCAAACGCACCCCAAACATAACAAATGCTTCTGGTGAATAACCGCTGTTCGGATCGCGCCCATTTCAAAAAAAAAAAAAGGATTCCTGGACTATTAAAGGCCCCGTTTCGATTTCTTAAAAAATAAACTTTAAAAAAAAAGAGATAATATCAAGCTCAAAAATCATATGTTTAAGTAAATAATTTTTTTACTAATATGGATTTTGTTTGATAGATTTCATAGAGATCTTTTAAACGGTGCAATATTATTTTTTATTTTCGTTATATTTAAATTTCAAATTACCTTCTTTTTTTTTAGAAGTAGGTTTTAAAAAAAAACGAAACAAGACCTAAAAATGGGATTGGGAGAGTACGGATAAAAAAATAAAATAAAAATGGGATAGGGAGTACTACTTTTCTAAATCATTTACGCTCCGTTTTGATAACTTGATTCGGCTGGACGCGGGGCTCTGGTGCACCCCCTACCCACACCCAAAAAAGCCCAAAAACCGTACCGTTTTCTAAGGAAAAAAATTTTAAGTTTCCTACTTGCAATTTTATGGAGTAGAAACGTGATTATAAAAGTCTTAGAGATAAAATTTAATTATGTCTCTTTAGAATAATTTGATCAGAATAATAAGATCTTCACATTGGTTCAAACGGATTGAAAATTGGGCAGATAATTTTTTAACTGTATTTTTAATATATAAACATTCTACAAAAATTAAGTACTCTAATTTTTAATCTGTTTGAATAAGTGCAAATATCTTATTATTCTGAACATATTATTCTAAAGGATCATAATTAACTTTTGTCTCTAGGACTCTTATAATTAAGTATCTGCTATTTATTTAGGATCATGTGGAGCAGAAACATGATTATTAGAGCCTTAAAGACAAAAGTTAATTATGTCTTTTTAGAATAATATATTCAGAATAATAAGATCTTCGCACATATTCAAACGGATTAAAAATTGGAGTACTTAATTTTTTTAGATTGTTTTAATATATAGATTGATTGTTTTAATATATAGATTGTTTATATATTAAAAATATAGTTAAAAAATTATCTGCTCCAATTTTCAATTCGTTTGAACCAGTGTGAAGATCTTATTATTCTGATCAAATTATTCTAAAGAGACATAATTAAATTTTATCTCTAAGACTCTTATAATCACGTTTCTACTCCGTAGAATTGCAAATAAGAAACTTAAATTTTTTTTCCTCAGATACCATTTTTGGGCCTTTTTGGGTGTGGGTAGGGGTGCTGTGCCTCAGGTGTTGTGCCAGAGTCCCGCGTCCGATTCGGCTATGGGATTGGACTAATAGACTCTTCGGATTATTAATTCTTGTTTGGTAACACAAATGGCTTCAGATTGTAAATCTCATGTGATGAGGAAGCCGAACTTTAGGGGTAGCAATATCCCGTGAGACTTGGTATTTATAGTTCAAATCCAATCTCTTTTCATTACCAATTTCTTCTATCAATCCAATCTCATCTTAAACAAACATGCTATTGATAATTCGATCATCTAATTTCATTCCAAACAAATATACTTATTATTAATTTCTTCTCATTAACAATTATTTTTTATTACCAATCTCAATTTTAATATCATCTCTTGCGAATTCCATCCACGTATTATTGTTATCAAATGGCGCCTCAGTGTTTCCTCCCCTTTCCATTTCTTTCCTTGGCGAGCGCGCGCGTTCTCTTTCTCTCTCCTCTCTCTCTCGATCAGCGACGATGAATCTAATAAAATCGACGACAGGGCATGAAGCAACGAGCTCTAACCCCAACGGAGAAGGAAAAAGACAAACCATTGATCTGCAGAATGGAAGCGAAGTAGTCTTCATTCCACGGTTTCTGTCGTTTGAGGAGTCCTGGAAATGGTTCCATTACCTCAACAAAGAGATACCCTGGACCAGACCCATCATTCGCGTCTTCGGCCGTTCTTGCGTCCAGGTCTCTCTCTCTCTCTCTCTCTCTCTCTATATTATATATATATATATATATATATATATATATATATATTGTTGAGGAGGTCCTTACCCATTTTTTATCATTTTCCGATCGAATTTTGAAGATCCAAGCCGTTCAATTTTTTATCATTTTCTGTTCGAATTTGGAAGATCCAAGCCGTTCAATGTGTTCAGAACGGTGATTTTAAGGTACATACGAGGAATCGGGACAAAAAAAAACAGAAAGGCCTTCTCCCGAGCAGTTTTAATTTGAACCGTTTGATAAAAAAACAAACAAAAACTGCTCGGATGAAGTCATTTCCATTTTTTTTTTTTTTCTGATTTTTCGCGGGTACACTTAAAATCACATTCTGAACACATTGAGCGGCTTGATCATTGAAATTCTATCGAATCGGGAAAGGGAGGTCTTTATTTTTATTTTATTAAGTTATGGTGGTCTTCAGGGAAGAAGACTCATATATATATGTATCTATATATATTCATTAATTTCTGTTGCCTACGAGAAGGAAGAGTAAAGGCAGTATTTTGAGTGAATTATCGGCCCCAATTTTGTTAAACTTTCTCCGACATCGCTCATCTTTGTCACCAAAGCTTGATTAATAAAATCTAGAAGCTACTCCACCTATTGCCAATTGGTTTTAGGTCGGAACTCTCCAATAAATTTAACACTTAGGGCCCGATTGGATGCGGTATGAGTTTTGGGTGTATTATTTATGAAGGGGGGATAAAATAGTAAGGGGTATTAGTTAAGAAGGGAGGACCCACATTGATGTGACATTTATAGAGGGTGTATTAAAAAGTAGATGGTTTGGATGATGTATTAGAGAAGGAGGATAAATTAATACTTGGTTTGGATGAAGGATAAATTGGGTGTATAAGAAAGGGTGTATGATGTCAAAAGCTGTCAAATGACTCATTTGCCCTTATGCAGTGTATAATATGATTATTTATTACGTTAAACATATAATTATGAAATCCAACTTTTAATTTAATTTTTTCACAAATAATCAATAATAAATTAGTTAAGTAATATAATAATATTTAAAAAATCATTTTTTAAACATATAATTCGTTTTTTGAATTAGTTAAATACCATCCACATGTTTCCATTTTTATAATAATATGAAAAATTCGTTTTTAAAATGGGTTATTATATTTTGTTTTATTTCATTAATATTGGTTAATTTCATTATAAATAGCACTCATTATTCTTATCTCATCCCACATATTTCCATTTAAATATCTAGTTTTACATTTTTGTTTTTTTGCATCATTTGAATGGCACACCGGGCTTGGAGCGAGTAGGAGGAGGAGGAGATGTTGCAATTCTATACACACTCTTGTTTAGCAAAGATTTTTCATATTGTTCATGTATTTTTTTTGTAGCTGAATCCACAAGTTAGACACATGAGGGACACGCAATTTACCAATAAAAATCATTTGTCTAAAAAAAGAGTTATAGTAATGATCCAATGAAGAAATTCAAAATTAACAACTCGATTCCATTCAAGAAATAAACAACTCTTGTCGAATCACAAAATTTTGCTCAACATAAGACAATCTTCATTTCGAAATTCTCAAACTTATACTTACACCTTCATTCTGAATCGAATAAAATGTGCCAACAAAATACAACATACGAAACCTAAGAAAAAATTACAATGCTTCATCCTCTTCTTGGTCTTCCATTGCTTCTTTTTCCTGTAGGACTCGGTGGCGTGCTTGGATACGTGTCGAACAGTTGTTAACATTTGGCTCAGATAATTTGTAAGTTCAAGACTACTTTTTGAAGGACTAGTAGGCTGCAACATTAGTGCCCAATTTGACCTTTTAATGTTGCCCCGCCTAAGTTCTCAACACGTCTTTGAAAAATTTATCATCATAGCCAAAAATATCTGGATAAGTGCCCGATTGATACATCAAGCACAATCTTGGATACAGTTTGGAACCCAAAATGCATTCAAACCTTTAATTTTTTGAACAAAAAACCTGATTCACACACGACAGTCAGTTTGAACCAAACATTGGCCATAACAGTATCAGCACCAGATTTTGTAAGTAAAAGGTGTATCCTGTTTGGACACAACAGCAACACAAACACCTCTTTGGATGCTAAAACAACAAACACACCTATTGGAACATACACACACGTACACCTGCTGCAAATCCCTCAAAAAATTGCACTAGAACAACCTCCAATCTCCATTAAAACTGCAGTTTGGACAGACACACACATAGAGCAGTAGCAGCAGTTGCACTTGCATAGCAATGTGCAGTAAAACTGCATTCAAACCTCAAAATGTTTGAACCAAAAACCTGCTGCACACACAACAATTAATTTGAAAAAAAACCTTGCACACTACATGCCGAAGTGTAACCAAAAACTTTCCAGAACAGCAGCAACAGTCCAAAAACTTTCAGCAATCCAAAAACAACAGCAACAGCAACAGCAACAACACAACACACACACACACAGCAGTCCAAAAACAGGTACCAATGCAGTTCGAAAGCAACCTTAGGCTTAGATCAAATATCATCACTGCCAAACCCACAAAACAGCCTTCTACATTGCAGAAAACAACATGCAGATCAAGAAAACAGGTTCCAAACCCATAGCTAGACTGGATTGAGCTCAGAAAAATTAATTCGGGAATCATAGGGTACTCATGGCTGCATCTAATGATACCCCGCCATGGTATCTACCTTAATTAATAATAGAATTGATTCATCATTGCCCATAAATAAAGAGAACACACACATTCATGCCCTTATACCCATCAGAAAAACTGCATGGTCACCGTAGAAAATATCGCTTCATAAGTAGAAAACTGCCCTCCAACAGAACAAAATAGCATGGTAATAGCAGAAAACTGCCCTCAAATAGAACAAAATAACATGGTAACAGCCGAAAACAACATTGCCAATCAAATTTGGCTCAGCTTTTACAACATCATAGCCACCTGTAACACACACTCTCTTAACATAGCAATTGAACCACCAGCAGCAACAACACAAACAGAAAGCTAGGCTAGTCATAGCTAGACCATATCCACCAATATATGTCAAACCACCTATCCTTAGGCTCAGAACAAATATCATCATAGCCAATCCACTAATTTTACCAACTAACCTGTTGTTCATGGGGTTTTTTAACCAACAAACCACTGAATTTTCAACCATTAACCAAGACTTAACTTGGACAAAAAATCTGCCATTTTTTTAACCCCAAAATCTGCACTTTTGAACCAAAAACCTGCTGCACACACAACACTTAACTGAGCACACACACACACAGCTTGCCAATTGCATGGTAAACCCAGAAACAACACAAAACAGCAGAAACACCAAAGTCTAAGACATCAAACTAAGGCTGTCTTTACTCTTTACCATTCCTAAGAACCTGCCAACACTTGTCATAGCCATTCATAACCAAAAACTGCACAAGACAGCATACTCAACTCAGAAATAGCAGGAAATAGCATGCTAAACTGGTTTATCCTGCCAGAACAAAAGCAACAACACAAGAATTTTCACCAGTCCCGAAACAACTTCAGCAGCAGCACATAACACACACACACCCACACACACACAGCAGTCCAAAAATAGTTGAATGCAGTTTAAAAGCAACCTTAGGCTCAGATCAAATATCATCACAGCCAAATCCACAAATACTTGGCTCAGCTTGTAACACATCATAGCCACCAAATTGGTTATGCATTTCCATAATAGCTTGGTAACAGCAGAAAACAGCATGCTAAATCAAACTGCAGTAAAGCTAAACAGAAAACAATGTCCAAAACTGTAGCAGCCCTATGCAGTTTAGCATGTTGTCCAGTGGGCTCAGAAAAGTATCAAGAAAACAGGAGGGTACTCATGGCTGCAACAAAAGTTACCCCGCCAAGGCACTACCTTCATTTACATTGTAATTGTTTCATCATCGCCCTATTAGGGGTACCGAATCACCCATAACCTGTCATTGAACATAATTACAATTAATTAACCATATTTGCCATAAATTGAGTGAACAAAAGTAAAGTAAGAATACATGGTAATGTCATTAACACATCATAAACCATTACAAAGTACTTAGTTACACAAAAAATTCCCACCGTGCAATTACTTAAGCATATTGCCCCATACTTAATTACGCAAACATTATCCCATCGTTCTTAGTTTTCTTAGTGCTCATACATCATAAACTTCTTAGTTACACAAAAAATTGGTACCATTAGTCAAAAAAGTAGTTAGTTACACAAAAAAATTCCACCATATTTAGATCACGTTCAATATCAGCCACTTCAAAAAATAGGCACCAATATTCCCACTCTTGCCCACTTCATATCGGTCCATAGATCTCACCATTGAGGATGGCCTCAACGTACTCTTGCCTCTCCTCCTCTTTGCACCCATAGAAGTTATCCACCCTCTGTTCCTCTTCGCAAATAACAGCACTTAACTTGAATTTTTGTGTAAGAGTGATATTAAGCTTCCCTAACTCGGTTTGAACGTTCTGTCGACGTTTCGATAGCTCTTTTTCATACCCTACTGAGCTCACCATTTCTCCCATATGGCTCGAGGTATCCTTCAGAAAAGTGTTCATGCATGCATGCATGGATTCTTCCTCCTCACCCATTCTTGTCCTCTTCCTCCCCTTCTTAGCTGCAGCATTAGCCGGGGCCGAGGTTGGCCGGGGAATGGAGGTTGGGAGTGACCTATGTGGTGTGGAGGTCGGAGGTGTGGAGGTCGGAGGTGTGGAGTTCGGACGTGTGGGAGTAAGTATGGGAGTGGAGGGGGTTTCATTCAAGAAGGAATCATCAAATTCTGGACCGAAGTGGGGCATGTAAACATCATCTGGTGTACCAAATACATCCGGCATAGCCATTTGGCTCGGATCCTCCGCACCCTCCCCCGTTGCCCTATCCTTTCCAAATAGGATAGCCCAATCATCAAACATTGGGAATGGCTTCATATTCATGCCTTTGGCCTTTTTTGAGTAGGCCTACATAAACATTGGAAGTTATTAGTTTCATATCTCATGCATTAACTATCCAATAAAGTATTCATAGTTACCTTTTCGTAGTCCGCCCACACAGTTGGGTCATCGACCACAATGCGTTTGTTGGTATGGTCCCAACTCACCCCACTAAGACTTATTATGTCAAGTATCTTATGGTATGTTTGTTTCCAATACCTTACTTTTGAGTCGATGTGTGGGTTGGCCTTAATGTTAGCATCCGGTAACACCTTCGCCAACTCCACCTCACAGTGTGTGAAGAACCCGGGTCTAAACCCATTTTCGGCAGGCCACTTCCACTTTTCACAGACCTCATTCATCATAACCTTGAGTAATGTATCCTCTTCCACTTGCCTCCAAGTCTTACGGGGCTTTTTGGAAGGACCTTCGATTTCAACAAGTTCGGGTTCTTCGGTAGTCATTGCTGTCAAGTGCATTCAAATACTACAAGGTATATAAAAGGAGTACATCTAATATTATCATGAACGAGATCGCACATTTAATGATGAAAGTTACACATTGATTAACTAGGAAAGCATTGAAAGTTACACATTGAAAGTTAATAGATCATACCACAGAAGAATTACTAAGTTCTATTACAAGTACTTCAATCACTTATTAATACAAATGTCTCAAATATTTCCCACTAGTCCCCCACCATTGCCTAACCAATTGTTAAACATTGCGGTAGCCAATGCATCCCTCCCCGCAGTCCATTCATTAGAAGCCTCGACAGTACCAATGTTGTCATCAACCTCCACATTATGTAGGTTGTCTTGTTCCCATTGCGTATACTCGGCCTCAATAGGATCGTTCGGCATCTCTCTCTTAATGAGGTTATGGACAAGGCAACAAGCTGTCACAATACGACATTGAGTCCTTATGGGGTAATAGGAGGCACATTTCAATAATGCAAATCGCATCTTAAGAACACCAAAGCTTCTCTCAATGACATTCCTAGCTTGGGAGTGCTTCATGTTGAAGTACTCCTCTTTCGTAGCCGGGATGCCACCTTGCCTCCAAATGTTAATGTGATATCGTTGGCCGCGATACGGTGCTAGAAAACCATCCCCATTTGTGTAGCCACCATCCACAAGGTAGTAATGTCCTGTAACCAATGGAAGTTACGACATTGACTGCGGAAAATGAAATGGACTCAAAGGAAACATGAACTTAGGATATGAAATGTACCATGTGGGACTTTAAGGCCAGTGGGTCTCGTAATGGCATTGTGAAGAATTCTAGAGTCTGTGGCCGAGCCTTCCCAACCAGACAATACATAGGAGAATTTTTGATCTCGAGTACAAACACCTAAGACATTAGTAGAGATCTCACCCTTCCTTGACCTATACCGTGGCTTGTCAACTGCTGGGGGATTAACTGGCACGTATGTCCCATCCAAAGCCCCAAGACAATTCTAGGAAAAATTATGAAACAAGTGAAGTGAGAACTTATGGGGAAGAGTACTTATGGGAGAGTTTATGATTGAAACCGAAAGAAATAGCATTAATTAAACTCGAGTGTACCTGAAACCAACTCCATCTACTGTCGTGGTAGTTAGGAGGAATAGGCTCGGGCTTTTCTAGGAGCATGTTGTAAAGCCGCAAGATGGCTTGGAGCACGGCATTGAAATGCCTGCTTACTGTTTCACCCGATCTCCAAAACTCATATTTCGTACGCCTCTGCTTTGTATGGTGTGAAATGATCCACAAGAAAATGGCTACCCTCTCCTCAAGACATACGTAGCGTGAGTCCCCTAATCCAACACCTCGAACTAGAAAGCACAATCTCAAGAACGTATGTCTATTCACCCTCAACTGATCGTAGCAATCACTTTCATTACCCCTCACAAGCCTATTGAGGTTATCTACTTGGGTCTGGTAAAAGTTCGGATTAGGAGACAAGTGTGGACATGGACGTCGTTTTGTGGAGGTGATGAACAAGTAAAGGCGAAGCACAGCCAATGTAGAAATAACAAAGGCGGATAACGCCATGACTGCCTTTTCATTTCTTCTTCTTCTTATTTGGGTTCTGTTTAATCTTGCCATCCTATCAACCATAAAAACAATTAAACTTCAAGTCTTCAACTACTAGTATGTTAGAAAATCTCTTTTTGTCAACAAGTGTTAATTTTGTGATAGTTCTGGAGATAAGTCAAAATAATACTCCATTGCATGTTGTCGCCATAGGCCAAAGTCTCATGCATATACCACTCTATTATTGAAAAGGAATTGCAACCAATTTCGTTTTCACTTGCCAAGAAAATGTAAAACAAGCATTAGATGTGTGATATATCAGAGAAGTTTTTAAGGATAGGAAAAATTGACTAATGGATTGTTGGTTCGAACAACCAATAGGTAAATGTTAGGTCTATATGCTTCCATATGCTTCCGTGGGTTTGCAGGAAGACTACGACCATGGTTTATAGGAGGTATTTGCTATATGTGAAGAATTTCATATGCAATTGTATTCTCTATTGCATTCTTTTTGTTATATCTTGTATTTTCGAACAGCTATGGACTATGAAGCACGGATACTCCGAAACTAGTCACGTACGAGTATTGGATACGCGAGGGATACGGATACGCGCCCGATACGCTCCGATACGTATTGGATACGGCAAATAAGTATCCTGCATTTAAATTAAATATTTTTTATTTCGGATACGCGAGGGATACATGGGGGATACGGCAGGATACGTTTAGGATACGGCAGGATACGTTTAGGATACGGCAGGATACGTTTAGGATACGGCAAATAAGTTCCTACTCTTTTGAGATTGACATGTACTTCATGCTTGGTATTAGCAATTCAACTACTCTTTTATTTCTTATGACTTCACTTTTATGCCTAAGAGACTAATAATTATAAAAATGTATAATTTATACAGCCGTATCCCCGAAGTATCCGTATCCTATGTTTTTAGGTTTTGACGTATCGCCGTATCCGTATCGTGTCGTATCCGTATCCCGTATCCGTATCCGTGCTTCATAGGCTATGGACCAAGTACATAAAGGAAAGGTGCTATATTCCGAAGT
Organism: Rhododendron vialii; assembly: GCF_030253575.1. Classification (NCBI taxonomy): domain Eukaryota; kingdom Viridiplantae; phylum Streptophyta; class Magnoliopsida; order Ericales; family Ericaceae; genus Rhododendron; species Rhododendron vialii. The sequence goes on along the minus strand of NC_080569.1, from coordinate 20,319,718 downwards.
ACGAAAAAAGTAAAAAAAGGAAACGTGCTCTTGCTTCTATTTCTTTATTTTAATAACTCAAGGCATCTCAACTAATTTTTGATGACTCAATTCCATCTTCTACTAACGGAGAGTCCCATTAATATTGGGATAAAGTAAACGTGCATGTGTTTTGTATTTTTGGTAATATAAAGTGTTTTGAGCCCGTTTTCACACACACCTCTTACTAATCTCTACAATTCTTTCCATAATCGTTTCACGTGCTAACATTTGGGGGTGAAATGGCCTTTTCTTGGTTTGAGTTTTCGAATCACACACAACCAACTGAGAGGAAAAACAAATGACATCAGAGAACAAAAATGGCCATTTGTTTTGCCGAGGTATCAAACCAAACACACACACACAACCCATTGAGAGGAAATTTCAGATTATTATTCAACAAGTAAAATCTCCATCGTACAAAACTCGATCCCTCTGGTTACTCACCGGTCACCACTCTCTGTATCAATCTGTTTTCCCTACAGCAAATCGATGGTAGTTCTTAGGCTGTCTAAATCCAAACCATCTTACACTTTAATCAATAATCATGCTACATCTTATACTTTATCTGCTATATCGAAAAATAACAACAGAAATCATGAAACCCTATAAAAAAAATATACCATAAAACAGCATGAAAATAGGTTGCAAACCCATACAAGCACTTAGCAATTGCTTTATTTTGGATTTCCATTTCATCATACATGTCATGGACTTCAGATGGCATGGTATTTGATCCCTTGGTTCTCAAGTATCTTTTGGACCTTCCAATGGTTGAAAAAGAATTCAATTTGTACACACATTGGGTGATTAAACTCCCAAAATGGATAGTAGGGAGGAATACTCGACGAGGTTCTGAAGTTACTTTGGAAAGAACATTCTGACAGTTGGCCTTGAATTGCAACTGTCATAATGTATTTTGCAACATGCTCATTTCACTAATACAGAAGCATATGTTGATTGTTACTTCAATTCTATGGTCGTTAGTTTTTCAAAATTCTCCCCCCACCCTTCCTTTTCTTTTTCTTTTTTCCTTTTTCTTTTTCTATATTTGGAGTTATATTTTATCCTTGTGTTCATCCTGATAAGTCACATAATCCTTTTAATTTCCATGACACTAAAAATGTCAGCCATTCATCGACTGGATCGCTTGGTCTCTGGACTTCTTATCCTGGCCAGAAGTGCTTCTAAGGCTGACTTTTTTAGGCAACAGGTGAAGTTTATGCTGTCATACCCGTAATGGGAAGAAAAGTCATGTTGTAATGGCAAGTTGTGAATGCCAATGTCAATTTCAATGTTCGAGAAGGGAGGAGCACAGTGGAGGTAGAGATTTCTATTAAGCACATTGATTTTGGAGATCAATATTCTTCTCCTAAAGCCTTAAATAGGATGAAATCTGCAGAAAACACCCTTATAAATCCAGAAACGACTAGAAAACAGTTGGTAAACCCGTAAACAGCATGCTCAAGAATATGGTAAACCCAAATTCTGTTCATATGGACAAAAATACCAACAATCTACAGCTTATGGAGACAAAAATCGAAACCTAACCAGAAATCACAAAACCCAACAAAAATTTCAACAAGAAATCGAGAAACCCAGGTAGAAATCAAAAAAATAAAATCGAAAACAAGAAATTTCGAAATAAACACATACCTTCACAGATCGGGGAAGGGATTTGGTAGAGATTGTGAAACCCTAACCAGAAATCGCCACCCAAAACTCAAATCGCCCAAAACCCAGACCAAAACCTTCTCCACAGTTCTCAGGTCGTCATTGTACGGCAACACATGGAACAAATGAAGAGGGGGATGAGTGAGGGTAGATCTGTCAAGAAATGGGGTGTATTGGGCCGGATAAATTATAGACGCCTGAAGGGGTGGCTATAATTAGTACGCCATCGACGGGATAAACGGAGAAGGGAATACATGAATACAGGAGACAAAACAGCATCCAAGCGGCTCCATATCTGTCCTGTCAAACCCTAATACGGGTGTATTGCACAATACACCTCTCTTCCACAGCATCCAATCGAGGCCTTAATCAAATATGCTCTTCTTTTTTTCCTTTTCGTATTACGATTCGACTTCCATTTGCATCGCATAGAATCCAATCCTTTTTGTGTGCAAAGGAGTTACAGTGCCTTTGGATTGTGAGAAGTTTGTGTTTAGAAATGGAAAGGAACTAATCAGAAAATGCAATTTTTGGCAGTGTTCTGAAAGTCGGTCTAGTCGGCGCCTAGGTGCTCAGGCGTTCCAACGCCTGGATTAAAATCGGCCTAGGCGCTGATTAGTTGGCAACTAGGCGCCCCTCTTACGTCCGACTAGCGCCTAGTGATTTTTAGAAAACTGATTTTTGGAACATTTCTCACCAAATTACTCAATGCTTAATCCATATGATTGATTTGGTGAGAAACTCTAATCCTTTCTTTTCTTGTCTTAGTTTCTTACCTAATCATTCAATCCAAAGGGGCTGTTAGACCCCTGATTCCTACCTAGCAATGCTTTTGGACCGAGTATGGCTTCTTTCAGTTGTAGTTTTGCTTTAGGATTTTTACAACAATATGTATGCAAGCGACTTTGTTGCAACTATTGCTTGTTGAAGCAGTTTCTGAGCATTTTGACCCCCATTTTTCTTCAGGGATTCTTGGTATGGGAAAATTGGTAGGCTGAGGTTTCGATGGTCCATGACAATTCCTTCTAAATTTCCTAAGCACTGACAGAAAATATCGTCTGAATACATTACGTAAATTTTTGGTGCTCGTGCTTCTCTTACGGGATAACGGAGTTGTGAGTTACGCAAACTGAATTGCTTTGAAGTCGTCCCATGAAATTAATTTCCAATCATCACAAAGGCTCCCTCATTTTGTCCAATTTTTTTTTTGTTCACGACAAAAGAAATAAAGTTTGATTGGTCGTTTCTGAGAAAAAGTGTTGGAGTACTTTGAGTGTACTGGGAAACACTCTGTTGGTGGAAGACATAAAACGAACTCAAAATGTACCAATTGTAAGGGATTGATTCCCACTTCCACCTTGGTGGCTTTTGTGATTTACTTGGACATTATATCAGTGAAAGTGATTAATGTTGATAATTATATCTGCTTTTGGTGCATACTTTCTCATGTTTAAAGATTTTATGTTCATTCCCACGGACGTGATCGGTGAATGGCTGAATGCTAGTTTCCCATGGTTTCTCTTTCGTCTGCAGCCTAGAGACACTTGTTATATTGCAAGTTCCGGATTGCCAGAACTAGGTTACAGTGGGTATCAGCCTCATGCATACTCCTGGGATGATTTTCCTCCACTAAAGGATATTTTGGAGGCAGTAAGAATGTTTAATTCAAGCTTTCTCATAATCTTCCCTGAATAGATTTTCCACTCCTATTTCTAATTAGCTTCAGCAGAATCTTATGTTTTCACTTTTCCCTGTAGGTCCACAAAACTTTTCCTGGGAGTAGTTTTAACAGCTTGCTCTTGAATAGGTATAAAGGTGGTAATGACTATGTAGGTTGGCATGCTGATGATGAAAAGCTTTACGGTTCAACCCCTGAAATTGTATCAGTTTCCTTTGGTTGTGATCGTGAGTTCTTGTTGAGGAAGAAACCAAGTAAAATTCCTCGAGGTATAACCATGCATTTTTTGCTCGTCATTTTCGGTATCTGAATCGGTCTTGCAAAATTAATTGTTGTTTTGGTTTTGGTGATGCTTCCACTCTTTTTGCACCAATGCATTGTAGCTGGGATTTCAGTGGTGCGGGAATGAATTGCATCAGTGTTGGATTCGACAAAATTTCTTGATCTGCAATCCATACAATCTCCTATTACAAGTTAATTCATGTATGAATTGTACAGCCTGATATTGTACTTATGCACTTCTGTTACTTTCTTCTACATGCAAGTACAAACCAATAAAAGAGTTGAGGGTGAACCTCCAAGCAAGCGGTTGAAGAAGAATAGCCAGTCCGACCAACACTCATTTACATTAAAGCATGGCTCGCTATTGCTGATGAGAGGCTATACCCAGAGGGATTGGGTCCACTCGGTGCCTAAACGTGCAAAAGCAGAGGCCACACGCATTAACCTTACTTTCAGGCGCGCTCTATGATCTAGCCTGCAATTTTCATGCTGTGTTGGACAAGATCTACTTTGTATGGAAGGTTCTTAATGCCAAGTGCTGCTGGACATCTTTGTTTGTTTGTGTCAACCACCTTCGGATGGTAGATGTTGTTTAATTATGCTCATGTTTGAGTGAGAGAGAGAGAGAGTAAATCTCTATGTGGCCTTTTAGAATCATTTCATTAGATAGTCGTGCATTTGACGGTTCAGGGTTTATTGATCCTGAGCAGAATTTGTATGGTCAACTCTGCTTTTCGCCATGGGCTTTTGTAGCAAGTCCACACTCCAAGAGCACTTGCATCGGGACCCTATCTAAAGAGTTTCACTTGGCCATGCCATCCACTCGAGTGTAGCGTACTTCTTTCCCTTTCTGGCTGTGTGCGTCTTGCTTATAGATCAAAAGAAGACAATGGCTTGGTTGTGCAACAATGTATTATGTGAGAAGTACGGATAGGTAATTGGTGTATAGTTTTGCTTTTAGCATCAGCTACCCTTTCTTGGGAGATATAGCAAGCATGGATGCAGATTGCAGGTATTCAATTTTTCTTAAACACTTCATCCCTGCCTTCAATTGAACACATTACTTTTGTACTCTCTCGTCTCGACGTAGTACTTCTTTATCTTAGAAGAATTATCAATCTTGGCAGTTTCTTTCACAACATATATAATTCATGTTAAAAATATGTTGGTACAACTGGCCCTTAGAGGTTGTCGCATGACTCGCTGATCCAAATATGTTTACTATCATTTCCCTGCTGAGCAATCTTCCTATCAACTTTGTAACTGTTGTTTTTATCCAATAGAAAAAAACTTGTCACTATTTAAGTTAAAACTATAAAGTCTTCATTGCAAGTTTTTTCGATTTTAAGCAATTTAAAGATCTCACTTTAATTTTAAAAAATGATGCAAAAATTTTTAGAAAATTATGTATGTGAATATTTTAGAGTAGATAATCTCATACATTATCCAAAAAGACTAACAGTATGAGGGACGCGGCTCCTGTCTGGGTCCAGTGACGGTTCTTGTCTAGTCCCGGCCAGTTGGCCTTTTTCTAGCAAAGGTTGAGTTCGTTCAATGATCGGATCTGTCCATATTGTATACCTTGTCGAGACGCTTAACCATGTCGAAAATCATGTCCATCTGATATCATTTAATACGCGATTGTAATCAATTTATTTTGAAAAAAAATAAATACCCACACTGGATTGGAACCCCTTTCATCCATTTTTTCATTTTTCCAAAATAAATTGATTACAATCGCATATTAATCGATATCAGATGGACATGATTTTCGATATGGTTAAGCGTCTCAACAAGGTATACAATATGGACAGATCCGATCATTGAATTAACTCGACGTTTGGCGAAAAAAGGCTAACTGGCCGGAACTGGACGGGGGCCGAACCCCAGTACGAGACAGAGAATAATATTTTCTTGAACTGCTAAACCAACCTAATAATCATCAAGCACAAAAGTAATTATTCTCATCAAGACTTAATGATACAAGTATAGAACCTAATAAAAGGAAAATACAGTCACCGACAAACAGAAATAACTACTACTCCAAATAAGAGCATCAGCAATGGTAATAATCAAAACTACTAGTAATAACCAAAATGCCAAAATGTACCACGTCAGCAGTTAATTATTCACTAATTCACTTAGTTTATAATCAAACTTAACAACCTCTACCTCTACATAGGTTATTTTTGCATCTCTAACCAAAAAAACCCCCATAATACATAATGCACATTTGTCTAATCGCAAACGAGTTTCAATGTGGGGTGTTATTGAGTTTTGAGTTTGGTTATTGAGTTTTGATTATTGGTAAAAGTTGTAAAGTTTAGTTATGGAATAGGTGAAATTTGGTTATTTGCTAAAAGACTTGTAACTTTGCTTATTACAATGTGAGGTGCTTTTTTAGCATTGTTATTAATTTTGTTTATCCACACCCATTTTGCTTATTACAATGAGAATCCTCTAATAAAGGATTTGGATACTGGATGAGGGCTCCTTTATTCGCAGTGGAATAAGCAAAAGTGAATAATCAAAACTTGCCACATCAGATTTTGATTATCCATTTCGAGGTTGCTAAAATTAGCAATGTCAAATCTCACATTATTTATTTTTTGCTCCTAACCAAAACCAATGGAACCATTGCTTCTTTCCTTGAGTTTTCTCCAAACTTTCCCCCTTCATTTCACATAAATATTTTGAAAAACTAGTTTATGTTAAAAACAGTTTTTATGAAAAAATATTTGTTCTTGAAATAAAAAACAGTTTATTAAACAGTTTTTGTAAGAAAAAAACAGTTTAAGTTAAAAATAGTTGGATAAAAAAATAGTTTATGAAAAAAAAAGTGTAAAAAGACAGTTTTGTGTAAATACAATTTTTTTAAAAATAGTTTTAAAAAAATTGAAGAAACAGTTTGTATAAAAAAATAAAAATAAAAGTTCATATAAAGACTGTTTTTTTTTTTTTAGAAAAAGTTTCTGAAAAGAATAGTAAGAATAGTTTTTTATAATTATTTTTTGAAAACATTGTTGAGAGAGAGAGAGAGAGAGAGAAAGAGAGAGAGGAGATTTTTGTGTAATGATGGGTGTACTTGATTGAGAAAATGCGGGAATCACTAAATTTGGTTATTGACTTGTTGTTAGTTTTGATTATTCAAAAGCCAAAATTTGATGAGTTGCTAAGAGGTTGTTAAGTTTGGTTATTCCAATGTGAGCACTTTTTTGAACAAACATTTTTAATTTTAACAACCTTTTATTTTGCTTATTCTATTGTGGATGCTCTTACATACTATTTCTCCTTAGTTTATTTAATAAATTTGTAAACAGATAGACAAATACAAAGATACTAATAGTTTCCGTATTGAAAAATAGATTTCACACCCACTTTTTTACAATTCAAACTCCCTTTTTTGTTTTTATTTGCATGAATTTACAATATTACCTTTGGATGTATGAAAAAAATGGCAAACTTAATAATTTCATGTGGATAAAAATAAATATTGAGAATGTGAAAATCACTTTTCTACATATTTTGTACATATCATTTGTTCCCATTTATCTAAAGAATCTACTCCTCTGCTGTATATGTTTGAACTACACGGAGTAGTCGGTGTAACTTTAGATGTCCAAAAATATTAGGACAAAATACGAATTACTTATTTATGGTTTGGCCTTTTGACAAATAACTCCCTTGTGTTCCACTAATGACCAAATCGTCTTCGTATTATTAATGATTGTATTTTGTTGAAAGACTTCTCGTATAGTTTCTTTGTTGGAACATTGTTTTTAAAATGAAAAATTTTAAAATCAGCTCAATGAACTGACAATAATAAGTGTGTGAATGTATATTAAATGAGGTCAAAAGTACACAGAAATATTTGTTTTTCTTGTCTTTTAGAGTACTTATCGTTAGTCCACTGGGCTGATAATAGCAAGACCATTTAAAATTTTTAGTGTACTTATCGTTAGCTCAGTGAGCTGATAATAGCAAGACCATTTTAAAATTAAAACCATTGATTGCTGTGATGAATCTGATGATTGCATGAGCTTCTTCGTTTTCCGATACTCACTATGGAAATTGATCTTTTCCCTTCCATGTTTTGAATCGGAGGAGAATTTTGATCGAGACCGTTCATTTGATTCTATGTGTATAAAATCTAGACCATCAAATCTACCAATAGACCCTGCCGATCTAGATTGTCCCATCTAATCCAAATCATCGGACTAGAGAGGAGCCCGACCCTTCTCCGATTCTTGAGAAGCTGGATCCTTTCATAAACACCCCCAGGAAATTGTAATTAATTCGGATGCAGCCTAGCAGAATGGGCAAATCGTTAACCGGAAGCGCCAGTCGAGACAGCCTTGGCGTTATCTTCTCTCTCTCTCTCTCTCTCTCTTCATCTGTTCATATGTACTCGCCATATAGCAGACAGAAGCAGAGTCGTGTCCAGTAGTTCGTATTCTGTAGAGGTTTTCGCTCTCGCTAAAATTTCTTCAGGTACGTCGCCACTTCGTTTATGATGATACTTGAATTTCGTTTAAAGGGATTCAGCTCTAATTTGTTGTATTCATCAATTGATTTTCTCTTTCCTTCATAGTACATATCAATCCTCCTTTTGTCTGCTTGATCCTGTGTTAGTCATCGTTGTTGGTGGGGTCACGTGACCCCCTGGAATTTCCTGTTAGGCTGTTAGTAGCCCTTTTTTTTTTGTTGGTAAAGTTAAAACGATGTTAGAGGAATTGGAAACTTTTGGGTGGCGACTACGTTCTCAAAACTTCTACAATGCTCTCTAGTGGTATGAGAGCATGATGCTCTCATTAAATATGGAGCCTTAGATTGAAAAGTAGGTAAATTACAGCCCTTAGATCAAGACCACTCACAAAAGAGGTTGGATTTGTCAAAAACGAGATGGTTTTAAGAATTTTTGAAAAACAAAACCATAGGTATTACTTACCATATAAGCAGTTTTTATATACCATCCTTAAGGCAACACTTATTATGTTACATGCACGCTATAGAGTATGACCACACTTACTACAACCAGTTCGTTGGGTAACAAGCTACCATTGGTAAAAAAAAAAGTAGCAAGTTATCCCCTTTTTTTGGCAGAAAATATTTGATATTTTGGGAATTTATAAATTCACTCCACTTTTAGCTATATACACCTTACTTTTGTCTTTTTGCTAACAATTGGAGAGTGGGCAACCTAAAAAAAGGGGTTCGATTATAAATCTAGTATAAAGTTTTAGTTTGGTCTTTAGATATTATTAGAACAATAATTTGAAAACTAAAAATTATAGTACAAATTTTGTTCTGTAAACCACTAATGATCCCAAGTGTCATTAAATTTTATCCTAAGTAACACTAATGAATCGCTAATGATCCTAAATAACATTAAATTTCATGTAGTAGGTACCATTTTAACTATCCTTATTCAGGACATTAATGATGATACATAAATGTATACCTGCCCGTCATTAATGTCATACTTACCATAGAATAAGGCTACAAATACCACAAAAGCTGAATTTTTTTACCATGACTAATACTACTTATTAACAACACTAACCACGTTGCTGACAACACTTACCATAGAATAATGAAAAAACGACTTGGGAGTATCATAGCCGGAGCCCTAAGTTATTTGTGGGTTTCGAACCAGAGTCTCCTGGCCAATTTTCATTCTTCCGTTAATTACAAGAATAAGGACAAAACCTAGCCTAATTCATGTTGTGAAAAATTGACTGTAGACCCAATGAATGATCTATAGTTGAACAATGGTTTGGTGTATGCATAGAGCTAGATGTTTTTGGTGGGATTAATAATGAAGCATCATGTAAAACTTTCAAATTTTGTAGATTTGTGTGCTTATGTTTAGAAGCTTTTTGAATATATATTGGCTAAAACTTTTGTGCTTATTATTTTCTTTATTATATTTGATTGCGGATTTTTTTAATTTACGGTAAAAAGGTGCACCACTGTATAAAGTTCTTGGCTCCGCCCCGAACTTGTTATTGGTAATATGCATGCTTCCACACGCCGGTTTAACCAATCTGCCAAAATTGGTGCCGCCTTCTTTTTATTGTTGTCCTTTTTATGTGTTTTGCAGATTTTTCTTTAAGTAGCTTACCATGACTTCCAGAACAGAGACATATTCAGATTCCATAAACCCTCAAGGTTCTGATTTCATTTCTAAGGACTTTTCTTTGGAAATTAATCCCTACTGTACCATGATATGGTTTTCTCTTGTCTGTCTTATTTCTGAAATCCGTTATTATAATAGAACTAAGCATGGTGGACTGACCGTGCTGTTCGGGTCCGTGAGGCCTCCTTGGGTGCCATTTCAATGATTCAAACTGTATATTTCTGAAATCAGCTTCATCATTGTAATTATCACTATTTTATTGGGAAAAAAAAATGGGCGATGAATGTCTTGATTTGGAAATCGACTTGAAATACATACGGGGCAATCATGCACACTCTAATGTTAATCGTTCTTGCTTGCACGACTGTGTGATGTTGTGTATTTAAGGATTGCATTTTTTGCTTTAATATATATGCTCTCCAATCAAGATTGTAAGAGTATGTTTTCATCTGAAATACATTATTTAAAGTTGTAGGCTTGTAGCCTTTCAATTAATCATTTTCTTTCTGAGTTATCTTGCTAAAATCCTTTCAGATGTTTGCATCGTTGGAATTGCACGGACACCCATTGGTGGCTTCCTTGGATCCCTTTCATCGTTTTCAGCTACTCAACTAGGTTCTATAGCTATTGCAAGTAAGATATCTCTAATAACTTCCATCTCTGTCTCCCTTTTGGGGACTGGCTCTTCATTATGATGTCTGAATCTGTTAACCTCCCTAGAACATTGTAGGTGCTCTTAAAAGGGCAAATGTTGATCCGTCACTGGTGCAAGAGGTTTTCTTTGGAAATGTTCTCAGTGCAAATTTAGGTCAAGCTCCCGCTAGACAAGCTGCATTAGGAGCTGGTATACCTAATTCTGTGATTTGTACCACCATCAACAAAGTTTGTTCATCAGGGATGAAAGGTGAGTTTTTTTTATCTGTAGTTAATTTTGTGTTTAGATAAAATAATTTCTTGAGTGGAAAATCCTCAATACCAAATATGATAAACTTTAGCTTGTTACATCAGAGGAGGCAACCAAATTACAAACCCCCCAAACAGTTTATGCGGGGGCGATGCCACTTGTAAAGAAGTGGGGCCGGCTGACCCCATGTAAGTGATAATTACTGCTGATACAGTACCATAACTAAATGGTTTGCCAGCGATTGACACCATTAAAAGCATGCATGACCAAAACATGAGGCAGTACACTGAATCATTGTTCCTTATTTCAAAGTTAGTGAATTTCTCATTCTACATATCAGTAGGCAATTGACAGAAATATGCGAACCTTGTTTTTTTTAACACAAAAGTACATGAACCTTATTTTTTGGTCACAGAATCACATGAACCTTGTGAATCAAAACCAATCAGTTTTTTTACCGGGAAGGAGGATTGTTTAGATTTTTAGTTTGTAGTTTGTTTTTTCCTGGTAATTTGTAGTTTGTTGAAAATAGATGATTAGTTATTAAGAAGTGTAGACACTAATTCCTGGAGTCGCCACTGAGTTTATGGAATGACGGAGCAACTTCATCTGTAGTACTAGTCCCTGCTAAACAGAAGCTGAAACTTCCAATATTGTGCACTCAAACGCTACAAAATCTCTTAGCTGGATCCTTTTCCATCACAATAAGGGCTCAAGCTAGGCATTTATCTCTGATTCTCTTCAAGCCTCCAAATCTAATATGATAATATCCCTTCAAACATCACATCTTCCGTATCTTTACTCGTTACCACTTCCCGCAAAGATTTTGCTTTGGGTCAGGACATAATATTCAGAGTTTCTCATAGCTCGAATATCTCTGGTACTTTGACAACACAAACAAATTGTGCTCTGAAGCATTCTTTTGGCTAGTATTCTTTTTTTTTTTGATCGGTTTTGGCTAGTATTCTATACTGAATGTAGCACAATGTTTGTTTACTAACCAGGGTATGGTGACTAGGGTGATCACAACAAATGGGAAGATATAATTGTTAACATAATATTTCCTAATATTATGTTACCATGTTTTGTAGGGTTCTATTATTCATGTTTCCTAGTTAGTCTTGGTTTCTTTATAATGCATGTTTCCTAGTTGGTTTAGGTTTCTCAGTGACCAAGTCTTGTAGCCTATATAAAGGCATGTTAGGGCTATGGTTTATAATCACAATCAATGATGCACATCAATAAAAGCTAGGTTCTTGTCAAAACCATTTTCTAACAATAATAGGCAACATCTCTTAAATTTTATAGAGGCCGTAGAAAGGATTTTCTTTTGTTGATTAAATAGTGACATGTTCCCTGTCTCTTTCACAGCAACAATGCTTGCAGCACAAACTATCCAATTAGGAAGCAAAGATGTTGTTGTAGCTGGTGGCATGGAAAGCATGTCTAATGCGCCTAAATATCTAGCTGAAGCAAGGTTTGACATCTCGTCAATGACGTTGTACTTGTTTTCCCTTTATTAGTTTTCTAGTTTTTGTTGAGACTGCTGAAGTGATACTCAAGTTGGAGATGTAAGTGGGGCCAAAATTGAAGTGGTATGACTTATGGACACCTAGCCCCTTAGATGGATAAATTGTGTCCATTCTATTCACAGTTTTATCCACAAAAAATTATGTGAAGTGGCTTTAGATATTCAGTTGGGTTTGGATTTGGCCCATGGTTGCATGAAGCGGGAGCGGGGACGGGGAGCGGATGATCATAGAAGTGTGGGGGCGCCATTGGGAGCGGTTAGGAAAAATTATTAAAATTATAAATATTTTTATGGATTTTTATATAGTTAAATGTCAAAATGAAAATATTATTCTACCACATAGAATATTATTAAGATTGTGAGTTTCGAGTTAAATTTCAATATTTTTATTGTAGCATTTGATTACAGAATAGAGCTGTTGTGCATATTAAGTAGGTGTAAAAGTTAAAGGCATTATTATGATTCTTGAAGGTTAAGATCATATGTGCATACCAACAAGAACAAAACAACTTTAAAGGTACCAATTGCAGCTTGAATCGTAAGTCTCTCAACCGTTTTTTTGGGTGTAAGTTCCCGTATAGTGTAGACACCCCAATCCGGGCCTCCGAATAATCTTTAAGTTCCCTAATGATGAAATAAGGAAAAACATACCTTCAAGGCTTGGATCGGTATTCCTTCGCTTACCTCAAAGAAAACCCCTTTTCAAACATATAGGGTGGCTCCCGGTTCAATTGCAAAAGAGAAAGATGCGTTTGCCTTGTCAAAAACAACTTTTTCCATGACACATTGATGGTAAAATGGACACACATTTCGATGTATAAAACATCTTTGAGTGAAACCAATTGGGTTAGAAAGAGGACTCGACAAGCTTTCCAACGCTTCGAACTGCGCTCAAATCCGAGTTCGGGAGTGTTCGGGGCGCCCCGCGAAGTTTGGTGTGCTGTGCTGTCACACAATACCGCGCAGCATTTCAGAAACGCCGCGCGGTATCTCAAAAAATTTCCAAAAATCACTTCACCGCACAAGATTTCAATATATTGTGTGGCATTTTGAAACACCGTTAGAAGGAGCGTTTGACAGATTCCCATGAGCATTAGCAGAGCGGTCAGAGCGCGTTTTTTTTACCTTTGGGTGCACTCCAAGCATATGCATGCCCTCTACTTTCCCCTATAAATACACCCCTTCTCTAGTTGAAAGGCATCCCTTAAATCCTGAGAAAAGCCATTCTGAAATTCTATGGGATCCCTCTTCTCTCTTTCTCTCTCTACATCAACCCACAAGCTAGTCTATTACAAAATCAGTCTCGAGACTGATTTTCTTTCTCATTCTCCCCACAAAAACTCATCAAATCTTCACAAAACTCACTCAAATCTCCCTAAACTTAGAAACCCAATTGATTTTAGGAGTTTCCAGTCCAAACCTACCTCCACTCTTCTATTTTCAAGCACATCCAAGCCTACAGGAAGGTATAAATCGAATTCCTTAGGCTAAACCACATTTTGGCCTTGAGGGGAGTTCATTGAGGACTTTCCCCGTCATTCTATACTGGGTTTTGGCTTCGAACGAGCTTTATATTCAAAAAGCACCAAAAACAGTTTCTGCACTGGATATGCTACATCATGCAGTGTTTTACAAAATCGCACGGCATAGTGTATTACATCGTGCTTTATTTCGTTTCTCATACATACTCCTCCTTATGTTATTCTGTTTAGTTTGTTTATTACTTTTCTGTACGGCTATATCCCAGCAGAGTTTCTCATATTAAAAATTGTTTTTGAACATTGATAAGATCCCTAAATGTTCTGAAACGGTTTTTAATATGGTTTGATACGGCAAAAGTGAATGAAAAGGGCTCCATAAATTGTTTTCAGAAACTCGGAGCACACAAGATCATTTTTCAAGACTAAGATTCACTTTGTGGTACAAATTCAAAATTATCCTGGGATATACCGAGTAATAAACCGCACGGGTTAGTGGTTATACCGTGCGGCGTATTATACTGTCGTGCGGCATTATATTCTATCACATTGCTCTCTGGCCTTTTCCACAGGTTACATCTTTACATACATCCTTATCATAGCAATCATTCACTTCATTTCTACATCATAATAGCATTTTAAAATTGCACCTGTCACGTGGTTTTGTGTTTTATCAAAGTTAATCTTTCCAAATGATTTTAAATCCCCCTTTATAAATGCTAAGTAGAGACCGACTCCGTGTCGGGCGAGCGGGGTGCTTTTTCAACAAAACCTTTCCTATTCGTAATGTGGCTCCCGAACCCAAGATTTTCAAGGTTTTTGCTAGACTAAAAGCCTTATCATTTTTCAAATCAAGCTCTCGGTTTCTCGGATCATCCATCTTTAAAAATTCGGGCGGTTACTCTTGAGCTCGCCGGTCGGGGAGCCCACATATAGGTTAGGAACGAGTTCCTGTCATCATTGGAACGAGTTTCTTGGAGTTTCCTCTGCCGAAACGTGGAAACGCGTTCCCGTTGAAGAAGCGCGGGTATAGTTGAAAGGTTCCTGCAACTAAATTTTGGCCAACTGTCATTTGTCTTCCTCCCTTATACATGCTGGTCCTTTACTAAACGGTGTCAGACAGTTATGCGTTGGCTTTTTATACTAGTATATATGATGCCTCATGTCTGCTATGTGTGTGGTTGTTTGTCCACTGCAAATAACAACGTTGCGATTGGTTCAGATCGTTGGTTTCTCCCTTTGGCTTATTGTAGCTTGTTGGTTTAAATGGTCACCTAAACATGTATATCGCAGATGCGTTACGTAAGTTATTAAGCTCCATGCATTCGGTTATCTTTGCTAGCTGGTTTCTGGTTGAATGTTTTTGGTACTGGCAACTTGGGATGTGCCCAGTTGGGCCGGTTCCATGAATTTATATTAAGCCATGCATTTTTCTCTACCCGTCTTTCAGTGACAATTCCATTTTCTTTATGAATCGACTACAATGTTGAATCCGACTACTGGGAACGTCTATCCCAGTGAAGTTATTAGAAGGGTTTTATGTTCTTTCTGAAGCTACAAAGACAGCATAACCATTTGATGCCTGTGAAACATTGACTATGAATGAAAATTATGAAATGTATGATGCTGTCAGACCATGATATCACTGGTTTCTCTTTTGTGTTTTGACGAGAGCTATGTATTGTGACCAGTATATAGGATGCTATCAGGCCATAATATCAATGGTTCCTTTTTTATCTTATGGCGAGAATAGCCACAAAGCTGTGCTGATTCCGTCCTCATTGACAGAAGGGGATCTCGGCTAGGACATGACACTATCATTGACGGGATGCTGAAAGATGGTCTATGGGATGTTTACAATGATTTTGGAATGGGCGTATGTGCAGAGTTATGTGCTGATCAGCAGAACATTACAAGAGCAGAGCAGGTATTATTCTTCAGCCATCTATCAGCTCTAAAGCTATCCTTTGAACGATTTGGTTGATTTCTGTTCAAGAGCTTTTATGTGTAGCAGTAGTTTTTTTTTTTAATGATCATGTTTAGCGGTAGTTGAACTCCACTTTCACAACGGAAACATTGATGAAATGTCCAAATTAAAAATTAGAAAAGAAGACTACAAATTGGTTGTATTGATCCTTGTATTGCTATCTCTCATAATTGTTCCACTTGAGTGTTCCTCTCTCTCTCTCTCTCTCTCTCTCTCTCTTCTAGGATGCTTATGCTATTCAAAGCTTTGATCGCGGAATTGCTGCTCAAAGAAAAGGTGCCTTTGCGTGGGAAATCATTCCAGTGAGACTCGTATTTCAAACACTGACAAAATTTTGTTGTTTTTGGTTTCAGTATTGTTCTTTCAGAAAACGTCTTCATACATGCAGGTTACTGTTGGGGGAAGAGGGAAACCGGCTATTATTGTAAATGCAGATGAAGGCCTAGGAAAGGTAAATATCATTAGTGCGGATGGCCCATAAGGTGACTAACTTGTATCTTTATAATTTGGCTTCTCTTATATGATTACTTAATAGAAATTTTATTATCTAGTCAATCAAATTGTTTATGCTATATGTTTATATGGCTTACTATTCTGATTAATTTTGTGAATCCCATGACGTACCTGCAAAAATCCTTATTAATTTGGTATATTGGTATGCACCAGTTCTAGTACATACCAGAGCAGTGGAAAAAAGAACACTTACCGATATGACTTTGACATCCATTGGATTCTCAATGGACAAAATTGCTTTAATGGATCCAATTTTGTTATTGATCAAACTCTCAAAGTACAATGGCATGAGTTTGGAGAATTCAATGTCATCTTCTTCCTTTACAATTGCTGCTTATGTTACACCCATATAGACTTCTGATGTGGGATGGAGAAAGTTTAGTAGCCCGGCTGCTGTGTTGAGTTCGAGGTAATGTCCAGGGAAAAGACCCAGGTAAGCTGTGGTGACTCCGGTCATTAGGGAAAAGGCCTGGGTAAACCCGTGGACTGTGGTGACTCTAGTGCTCAACCTTGCGAGGACGCGATGGTATAAAGGTGGGGACATGGGCTTTCTTGGGTATATAGGAAACCCTGTAACCTGCTACTAATAACTTGGGCTTAAACATTTTGGGCCACATTGTAGGCTCTCATAGTTACTCGGCCTGTGGGGGCGTAATGGTGGTATGAGAGCTTAGGTTTCAACCAAACGTTTTTTGCATTCAAATTTTGCATCATGTTCGTTTAGTGTAGGGTCGAGTCCTTGGAGTCCTATATGTATTTGGGAGAGTATTTGTAATTTCATGCATAGTAGTACCCATATAGTATTAAGGAAACATCGTAAGTAGGTGACGTAATTCAAGTATCTTTTTTTTTTCTTTGAGATTTTGAGTGAAGTATTGGATGACAACCTACTATACTAGGTAAGAGATTTAGTTATGTTGGGATGACAATTCTTTTTTCTTTGTTGAGTGTTTTGGTGAGAAATTAAGTTGGATTACTATGTTTTCGAATTTGAAAGGAATTATATTGACTATTGATGGCGTGCATGTATGTTTGAAAATTGGTTTAGGAATGGGACTAGGACTATGGTTAGTTATTGAGGGTAGGACCTAATTTACTTGTATGAGGATGTGCCTATTTGGAATTTTCAGTAAATCGCAAGTTCTCATGATTTGTTGTTATGTTTGATAAGCTCTTCCTATCCTTGGTATCCTGGTAGATATGTAGGTATATTTTATTAGGAGAGATTCAATAGCTGGAGATTGAGAAAATACTATATGGATTGCTTATGTTTATTAGGAGATGAGTAGTATTAAGAATGGTCAGGATCTGTCATATCAAAAAACTCAGACAATCTAGGTGGTATTAGAGCTAACCGTGTACACAGCCGTGTGGACTCTATAAAGTTTAGTAGCTCGGTTGATGCAGTGAGTCCGAGGTGAAGTCCAGAAAAAAGATTAAGGTAAAGTGTGGTGACTGTGGCCACTAGGGAAAAGACCCTGTAAAGTGTGGTGACTGCGGCCACTAGGGAAAAGACCTTGGCAAAGCCGTGGTGGCTCTCGTGCTCAACTGCAGGATGCGTGGGTATAAAGGAGGGGAGTGTTAGTGTGTAACACTCCGTCCCACATCGGAAGTCTACACGGTTGATCTTGAGAATATAAGAAACCAAGCTACTAGTAACTCGGGCTTAAGTATTTTGGGCCACGTTGTTAGGCTCCAACAAGTCACCAGGCCATTGATCTATATCAACCGGTCATCTATCTTTTTTGGGGAGACAACTTATGTGCTACACAACTTGTATAATATGACCAATTTTCTTTTCTTTTCTATTGTTAGTTTGATGCTGCAAAACTAAGGAAGCTTCGACCAAGTTTCAAGGAGAGTGGGGGTTCTGTTACAGCTGGCAATGCTTCTAGCATAAGGCTCTCTCTCTCTCTCTCTCTCTCTCTCTCTCTCTCTCTCTCTTATCTTGATCTTAATCACTCATTGTTGTTAGGATCGTACCATTCACGATTCGTGTTGTACGGTTCGATAAGATTTAGTGGGTCATCGATACAAATTGGTTGCATGAATTGGAAATAGTTGCAAATTGTAAGTGAGTTGCTAATCCGAATCGTTGAATTTGTGAACCTAATGATTTCACTTTCAATTTGTTGACTCCCTTTTTGCCTTTTTGTAGTTGGATAAGGGTTCAAACTATTTTTTAAGGTCTTAATATTGCTATATGCCACCTTTCTTTTTTTTTTTGCATGGCGCTATATGCCACCTTTCCGTCTTTATTTCTACTTATTTTGTCAAAAAAATAGACCTCTCTCTTGTTACGTATTATAGGTAACAACAAAGGGAAGATTTATTTCGAGTGTGAATCAAAAACGACATAAAAAATGGCATAAAACCACCCTAAAGACCTTCAAAGGATTTGTTTCTTACTTCTATCTCTTTTTCATAGAAGTGACCATAAGTAGGAGTCACCAATCCTCACCTCATACAAATTGCTTACCTATTACTCCACATGATTATCAATTCATCGTTTAAAACAAGCTTTTTATTCATTAAGGTCTAAAATGTAATTATAGTGTATATTTTTGTCACCCAAATCCATAAGGTGGTGTGCTGGTTTATCGACGTAGGGCCAGGTGGTGCTTCGGTTCGGGTCTGGCTGGGGTTCCTCCACAGATCTCCTCCCGTGCAATGAACACCCACCGTTAGTGCCTAACTGGTCGGTGTTGACCGGGAAGGCCCTCCGATGGTTAAGTAAGTATCTGGAGGAAGAAGAAAGGAATGGAAACTATACGGTTAGAGTGAGCGGCATACCTCCTTATGGTTTATCCTTCTCCTTTACATAGAACCTTTAGACTTGGCCTCCAAGTAAGTATGCGTCTGGCACGCTCGGTAACCCCTTCGGCTGATGTCACGATTGACCAATTGAGCTTGGCGGTTACTGCCCACGTGTACAAGCTATTATCCGAATGCGCGCGTGCCTAGCTTGTGCGGTAACCACTTCTGCCGACGCTAGATGTGATGTATCCAAGCGGTTAAGTGCACACGGGTGAGCCAGAATGTAGGACACGCATGACACCGTCGATCGGCTCCACTGAACCACTTAGGAATCCTTCATGCCGAGGCAAGAGTGACGTAACCCGAACCGTCGGATCAACAAACTCCAATGGTTCGGTCAAGCCTAAACAAGCGAGATCCGATCAGTTTGTATCATCTGCCGGGTTTCCAGCCCTGACCGAATCACTATTGTTCAGCCTACTGCACATAAATATATTTTTTGCATGCATTTTAGTTATCATGACCGAATCGGAGCAGTTCACAATACGATTAGATTCACGATTCTAAAAGGAATCATTTTGATTCTCAATTCGATTCACGATTTGACAACCTTATTATGCACATTGACAGACAAACAACTAGTCAGGAGGAGAGGGTATTCTTCCTTTTCCTAGCTTTGTGAAGTATTTGTATTTAACATGGAGCTATAAGCTTATAAGTTATAGCATTATAAGGCGCCAAGGCGGACATCTTAATACATAAATTATCTTATCTAATAGGAAATTGGTAACATTTACATATGTTTTTTTGCTGTGTACTGTACTGAACTGCATCTTTTCCTAGTTGTGCGAGGATTTTGAAGAGTTTGAATTATCAGACATGTCTTACAGACACTTATGATAGTCTAGATAGGAAAATTAATATGCAAAGTATGACCCTCCCTTTGGAAAGTATGCGTCCTTCAAATTGACCATGATGGCATGATGTGGTTGTGTTGTCATTGGCCCTGGTAGATATTTCATTTCAGTACTGATGTTAATGTTTGCAAGTACAGTGATGGTGCTGCTGCATTAGTGTTAGTGAGTGGTAAGAAGGCAAGTGAACTTGGATTACAAGTGATTGCGAAGATTAGAGGATATGATGATGCGGCTCAGGTATGTAACCCTTACTTTGTCACGATTATGTAACCCTTACTTTGTCACGATTTAGTTGTACGTTTTGTAACTTGGTGTTGTAACATGATTGGCTGGGCAGGCACCTGAGTTATTTACAACTGCTCCAGCACTTGCTATACCGAAAGCCATCACAAATGCTGGCTTGGAGGCATCACAAATTGACTATTATGAGATAAATGAAGCCTTTTCTGTAAGCGCTTATTCTTTGCATTTGCTATTGTTGGTGTCTTTAAATAATCAGTATTACTCATCTCATCTTGTCTTTGCAGGTTGTGGCTCTTGCTAATCGGAGGTTGCTCGGTATTAGTCCTGTAAGTCTTCTCCCGCCTCTTTGGCATGTGACGTTTTCCAGAATGTTTCATGGAGCTAGTAGTTTCTAGTCGTCATTGTTGTTTTCTTCAATGAGTTCCATTAGTTTGTACAATTATTCTTTGCTTCATATAGCAAGTTTCTTTAATCTTCACAAGCGCGATTTCCTCAGTGTTTGTGTGATTATGCTCAGTTAATTTTGTTGCAGGAAAAGTTAAATGTGCACGGTGGAGCAGTATCTTTGGGACATCCACTGGGTTGTAGTGGTGCTCGTATCTTGGTCACATTGTTAGGGGCAAGTTAGCTTATCCCTTGCTCCAAATTTTTGTGTTTCCATACCTGACTTTATCAGCCGTGTCTTTCTTGTATCCTCTCTTTTTCTTCTTTTATTACTTCGGTACATGATCTCTCCCAATTCGGTTTAGATCCCTTTTGATCTCTCACCCGCACAGACAAATGATGTATGGGGTTTGAAAGTAATTCTCTGCTTTTATTATCCTCCAAATAATTAACATATGGGAGAACAGCTCTGCTTTCTGTGTTGATGTTGGAACACGTGCAATTGAAAAAGCACCGCACTAGGATTTTTTCTGCTGAGGTTGAGTGATATGTAATGCCGTTACAGGTACTGAGACATAAGAATGGGAAGTTTGGGGTTGCTGGAATCTGCAATGGTGGAGGAGGAGCTTCTGCCATTGTTGTAGAGCTAATGTAAGGCTTTTAAAAACTTTTCAAGGTTCATTAGCTCCCTTCAAATAATTCATAGTTCTGTAGTTTATTACATCAGTACCATTGCCTAATGTATATGAATATATCTCTACTGGTTTTGTTCATTGAGTTTCCAAACTCCAGGGCACAAAACTGTTTTCCAAAAATAACTGCCTGCGAATTTGAAACCTGTGCCATGCTAGTGCCTAGAAAAAAATATCTCTACACGATATTGCCAGTCAAACTGGGTTCATACCTAGTAAGAAATCCAATGCTCGCGGTCCCTGAGTTTTTGAAACCATTTTTCCAACTCAAACTTTACATTAGCTTCCTGAAGATTTTTCTTTTATGAGTTGTTTTCCTATGGAAGTAAAAACCAAGATGAACTATGTTTAATACGGGGAAATAACCAACTTCCCTCTCCTTGGCCCTTGGCTATGAACTGTAAGGTTTAAGAAGTTCATGTCTTTGTTTCTTGGATTCTGTCCCTTCTTCAAAGACTGAACCAAACAGTATGCTGTATTATCTCTATTATAAATGTTTTGTTTTGTCATAGGCTCGTAGCATACAGCTAATGTATAATGTATGCACTTGGGGGCTAATGCCACAGTATCTATTGAACTTTTTAAAGAAGGGCTCCTGGATCAAGTAATGAACCCAATTTAGATCTCTGTAATGAGAGAAATTTTAGAGATTAAAACAATAACTACTTCAAAATATTGGTCAATCCGCATGGGTTTTGTCGGATGACTACTACGGTTCAGTTTAAATTCCATATTTTTGAAAGAACCTTTCATGTTGCAGGCCGGTTTTGAAGGTGGGGCGGTCCTTATTATGAAGGTGAAATTCTTCCGTTGTCTTTTGTTACCTGCTTGCTGCTGTGTAATGATTTTCCTGCTATGCAATCTTCCTCTCAACTTAATTGCTGTTGTTTTCCTCCAATAAAGTGCTGCTTCTAGTATAATTAGGAAACATATATGTTGCAGTTGTTTTTCTGTATCTTCTCTGTTTAGTCTCCGTACTCGATATAGGATCCAGAATATATATTCAGCTTATGGAAATGATAGTGTCTCTTGGGGAAATTTACTGACTCAATTTTATAGATTGCTTCACAGATCATAACCTAATGCAGACTTATTAAAAAAAAAAAAAACCTAATGCAGGGCTACTATATGAGCCATGATAGCAATAATAACAGCTTGGCATGTGACAGTGGAGGGCATGCGGCCCTTGTCCTTCCGGAAGAAGAGGCCTCCTAGACAGGCAGATTGATAACCACCACTAACCCACATTGCAGCATTTGTAGTGCCAATAAATCCAAAACCCTGTGTTGTGAATCCATGATAAGCATCTTTAGTGCACAAAAAAAGCTGAAGAGGTTTACCAGTGAGAGTGTTGCCAAAATACTGAACATTGGGGAAGGGGCGCCAAACTCCATGACCTCTTTTTCATATCTCAGGGACACATCCTCATCAGCCACCTTTGATGTGAGAACAAAACCCGACTTTGCGAACCCTAATAGCTTCAAGATCGTTTCGCTGAACCCAAATACGTAGGAAGTTCTTTTGTACAGCCACATCCTCTGATCATTCCACCATTCTTGAAATGTTCCCCCACTCCAGAGGAACTCACCTAAGCTGTACCCGTATTTTGCAGCGATGACATATAGAAAAGGCAGGACCCAGGGGCTTGACACCTGTGGCCATAAGGTGATTCATTTTCTATTAGCATGGTTTAGGCTTTACATTACAATGACAAGTTTACGGAACTTGAACAAGGTTATGAGAAGTAGTTGGAATTGGGAATGATTGATTAAGAAGTTCATGGTTGTGAAGTTCTGTAAACTTTGAGAACTGTATATGCAACGCTCCATACCTTTGGGAACAGGGGGAGGCCTCTATGGATACAAAGAGATGGTACACCAACATAGTATAATGTAGCCAAGCAGTTTAAGCCCATAGCAGGTAGATACAGTATGAAATTTGAAGTTTTAGGGGAATCTTTCCACGCTCGTAAACAAGAGGG
Source organism: Rhododendron vialii (assembly GCF_030253575.1). Taxonomy (NCBI): domain Eukaryota; kingdom Viridiplantae; phylum Streptophyta; class Magnoliopsida; order Ericales; family Ericaceae; genus Rhododendron; species Rhododendron vialii. The sequence continues at coordinate 20,296,540 of NC_080569.1, read as the reverse complement.
CAGTATTGCGAGAGAAAGATCTGAAGATCTCCTTCTGACCATCTCTTGTGTTGTACTAGTGCCTGCAACAGAGTTGTGGGAGCAACTCCTAAAAATGCTTTCCTTTCTGGATTGTAATACACAGATCTCCGCCCTCTACATTGTATTGATAACCCTGTAATCACATCCTCTACTGGACACCCGTACTTTATTCCCATCTGCATATTGACATCATCTGAGTTTGTATGATGTACATACTATAGTAGTATAGAGTGTGCGCAAGTGGAATAGACAGAGAGGGAGGGGGAGAGGGAGGGGGAGAGGGAGAGGGAGAGGGAGAGAGGACCTCCTTTCCCCATTCAGTGTTCTCCTCGCAGCTGCAGCTAGCGAGAGTCTTGCACGTTTCTTCTAGCACTGTTGTGCTCTCTTCAACCCTTCTGTCATTCTCAGTCCGCAAGTCAATTTGGTAATCGTTTTTGTACTTCTTCCTGCAGAGAGTATCTCTCCTATGAAAGCACCCGGTACCAATATAAGCAAGGGCCTCCATTGGCATCCAAACCTGGAAACTCCACCTTGATTATGTGAATTTCATCAATATTTGCATTATACATAGTGCATCCTACTCTTGTAAATATGAATACCATTTTTATGCCAGTTTTTGAGTTGTAGTGCTCACCTCATTACCTACCTTCAAGGAATTGCTATAGACATCATTTTTCGTGATATTATCGAAGTTTTGTGGAAACTGTACAAACGCAATCTTCTGCCCCTTCTCTTCATCCATGAGAAAGCACATGGCATCTCTCAGTGACTTTGGAGTTGTTTGAATGCATGTCGCAATCCACAGTAAGGATAACCAGACCATTGCTTATCTGTGATGAAACCCTAAACTACCTAGTACATAACATGCATGGAAGCACGAAAAACAGAATTAGTTTGTAAATTTTTTTTTTGAGGCAGACAAAGATAACAATTACAGTATTAGTTTGTATTTGATAATAGTAGAAGGTTAAAACTAACAGAAAATCTAACAGAAACTAACAGAAATCTAAAAACTAACAGAAATTTTGGCACATGTTCAGGGCGTTCAAGTGACCCTCTGAACTCCCAAAAACTAACAGAAAATCTAAATTGCAATTCATATACTACAACTTTTTCAGAATTAGCCATCAGCCCTTGTTTGGTGTAAATGAACCCATATCTATTTGAGCTGATGAAATCTATAAAGATTTTCACTACGCAGCCGGATAAAAGATCAATAGATATAAGTGATTCCTGTCTCTCTTACTTCAAGAATAGCGTATTTAAACTGTATAGATATTGAGACTAACGAGACTGTTAGGCAACGACTTAAAACATATGAATCCATTGCCGTTATTTGCAAAATTTAATGTTTTTTCTTACCAGACATTTGATAAGTATATCTAGCTAGAAGGGTTGTTGGATGGACCATATATGTTGTGGAACTCACTCGAAAGATGCGTTTATAAGGTGTGAAGCTACTACATTTGAACTTGATTTATGGTAGCATAAACATAATTAAGGGTACTTTTCCGAAAGGGGTGGACGACAAAAGATGAGGAGTTTTGTTTTAGACTAGACTCAGTTAAAAGTGCTAAAGCACTTTAGAAAAAGCCTAGTTAATTGTTTCCCAAAAGTGTTGAAGGAGCTAAAAGTGCTAAAGGATTTTTAGAGAAATGAATTGGATAAAAGTGCTAAAAAGTCGAGTGGTTTCCCAAATGTAGTCCGGGGCTTTTTTTTTAAGAGAAATGGCTAGGCTTTTTGCATATAAAAGTAGCTCGGGCTACTTTTGGGAAACCAACACTTATTCGTTTATTACGAGTTTGTTTGCAGGTATGTATCTCTGTATGTGTGAGACGGCTTTCAAGAGCATTCAGGGCTCCTGCTTCGAAGTTATGGTGATATTGCGGTCTCTTCTCGCGTGCCAAGTACACTAGAGTTGGCAAAGTTTGTTCTTCAATATCCACAGCTGTAGAGTCTCTCCCATCAATAAGTATCTGTATGTCAAGTAAAAGAGCTATATCAATAACAACGAACATCAGGATTAATTCCTTTGTGTCTTTCCCTTGTGTTTTTTTACTAGTAACTTTCTGGTGATGATATATCCATTCATTATCTGAAATAGAGCAAAATGTACTTGGAGAATGGTGGGATGGTCGCATTTGCTTGAAACCAAATCCCATTCCTGAAAACTTTTGTGCTCTTTCCGTGCTGCTTTTGGAACTTGGCCCAACTCTGTAGCATTATCGATTCGTTTCTTCATGTCTTCATATAGTTTCTTCGCAGAAAGAACAAATTAAGTGTTACAATCAACGCTAAGCAAAGAAAAAGGAGAAATGAAGAATATGAAATAGAACAAAGCGCGGACAATGGTTGTTAATTGTAAACAAAAGTTTAGCCCTCATACTTTAAGCAACGATTGCTTCGTTTTGTAGTTGGGACAATCCTTACGGGGGACCTCTTTTTTATGAAATCAATATATATTTGTGACCTGATTGACTTTATGACCACAGGTTTTTTTTTCCCATCAGAAAATGGTAATGGCAATTAAATGTAGGTAATTCATTTTCACACTCACTGGACCTGTTTATAATGTTCACTATTTCTTTTTATATTTATACTCGGAATTTATAATAGTGCTCTTTATATTATTGTAATGTAATTTCACATGTATGTGAGCAAATAATCCGTTAAACTGTGAATCCAGTCCAAACCGAATTATTTTGTTTGGTTTTTAAGTAGTGTGGTTTGGTCTTGGTTTTAAAAAATTTAAAATTGAGTTATATGGTTTGGTTTGTGGATTTTACATTAACGGTTATGGTTCCAAACCGATCCGGACCGTATATATGCATTTATTTATTTTTTAATTTAATATAGATACACCAATAAACATAGGTTATGCCATGATGAATTGACTTCCTAATTTAGTACCCCACTTCACCGCTACATTCCTTTACTGGGAATAGTAATTGCTCTAAAATTGTATTAGTTCACGAGTTTTGGTAATGGTTGATTTTGATGAGTTTTGGTGATTTCAATAGAATTTTAAGTTTAAATACTCCATCCGTCCCTTTTTAAGTGTCCTGCTTCGTAATTCCAACTTATTAAAAAAACATCATCATTATACCTTTTACATCAACTTTTTTCTCCACTTTCCATACTTACCCATCATCATTACACTTTTACTCACTTACTTTTCAAAAAGAAATCTACTTTTAGGGATAAAATAGACAATGCACCAACTTTTACCCACTAACTTTACAAAATGGACACTTATTAAGGGACAGCCCAAAATGGAATACAGGACTATAAAAAAGGGACGGAGGGAGTATAAGTTTTGGTTTTATTTATCTATGCCATTTTGAGTACTTTAAATCATGTATAAAATTTATATTTTAATTTTAATGAAACCAGCTGTGGTTCAAAACCGAAACCGATCCGTATCTTAAAGGTCTGGATTGGTTCTCAAAATTCATAATCCGTAGGTATTGGTTAGGTTCTTGGTTTACTATAAAATCGAACCAATCCGGGCTATGCTCACCCTTGTATGTAACTTTTTTGCCGGCAGAATAAATACGTAAATGGAGTGATTCGAAATCCTTCGTGTTAAGTATTGACATCAATGAATTACTTGATTCTAATTCATCTTTACTTCGTTTCACAAGCAATCTATACCTAGTTCTCTTACCCTCTTCATCTCTTTTTAAGAGCCCAGTGTTTATTTTTGAGTTATCTCTTAATAAGTCTTCATTTTATAAAGTTAGTGGGTAAATATTGATACATTTTCTATTTTACCTATAAAAGTAGATTCCATTTGAAACATTTGTAGGTAAAAGTATAATGATAATGTCTCTATAGAGGATAGATATGAAAATTTCTAACTTTTAGAGTGTAATGACATCTTCATAAAAAGTTGAATTTACGAAGTAGGACTCTTTGGATTTATGACTAGGACTCTTGAAAAAGAGACGGAGGAAGTAATATTTTTGCCGAAGTGGAACAGTAGATTTCTTCTTTGAAATCCATGACTATTCAAACTTTCACCATTACCTTACAAATTACAAGTAAAATAAGAGGTTTTTGTAGAAAATTTGAGTGGGAAAATCGCCGAATCTTCCTCCCTGGAGTATGGGCCCTGTTGCTGGAATGTAGATTTGGACAGTGCCAAAGTAGTTAGTTATTTCTTGACTTCAAGCAGTAAACCAACCAAGGACCATTATGGTGGTCCCATTTTGATGAGTTCTTTTACAACTTCAATTGTGGGTTTGTTTTCCGAAGGGAAATTATAAAGCGAGAGCGAGTAATTCAATTGGGCACTGCCGCATAGTGCCATACAACATTCTTCTGCACCACAAATTCATGTGGTGTTCAAAAACTAATTCTTTTGGGCCCCACAAGAACATGTGGGGGAAAAGGATGTTCGGGCTCAAATGGCCGTGCCCTAGGTCTGTCCAATAATTTTTATGCGAGCACACATAAAGACAACTCTGTTAACAACATTAGCTACGTTGTTATATTTTTAGTTAGTTGATTATTAATAAGAAAAAAAAAACACCGCCAAAATCAACTGACCGAGGGAATATCCATGAGAACCCAATCAAAATATAAAAAATATAAAAAATTAGTTTAGGATCCACTATAGCATGTTTCTAACCCACTAGGTCTACTGATCAAGTTTCTAACCTATTAGGTCCACTAATATGTATTTGATAAGACATAGAGTCCACTACATTTAAAATGAAAAATTGTGCCCGACAAAATTACCCTTTCCATTCAAATCCCATACTTTTAGCCCATTATCCCCCATTACCCGTTCTACGTTTGAAATCCCGGCAGTTACGTTGGAATATAGCGACAGAAGATTATTCTTTTCTGATACACTATATATAACGTTATTGTACATATATAACGTTATATACTCGTTCATTAGTTCACATTTAACGTAAGATACTTACATTTTACGTTATATACTCATTCATGAGCTTGCATTTAACATTATATACTCATTCACTCATGACAGAAGACCACATATAATGATATTAAGGATGCAAACCTAAAATAATTTTGGTTGTTTAGGTTTAACCTTATATAATGTCAATATAACGTTATTGTAAATATATAACGTTATATAACATTATATACTCGTTCATCAGTTCACAGTTAACGTGAGATACTTACATTTTACGTTATATACTCATTCATCAGCTCGCATTTTAACATTATATACAATGCAGTATCAAACCTTAAGACCCCATCAATTTCAATATATCCAAAATGTACGACCTAAGTCAGTGGGCAAGTCAAAATTTGTTCAAAATGAAACATCATCAATGTTCGAACCATCGAAGACAAAGTTTGTTCAAACCCCCACAAAAAATAAAAAATAAAAATAAAAATTGTCCCAATGACACCATCTTAGTCCTTCACTATCACCATCTCATCAGTTCATCCGTGCTGAAAGGTCTATCCTTGCTATTGGCGGGACATTATATGTTCGTTCCACAGGTACCAACTTTTTATCTTTCTGATTTGGTTTTGTCATTCCTGCAAAGATACACAGAGTTAAACATATGCAAACATAGATAACCTAAACACTAGCATGGTAATAAAGTAGATTCAAGAATCATGTATAACCTAAACACTAGCATTCAAATATAGTCGTATATGTTATCATAATCATAAATAACAGTAGACAATCCTATATGAATTGGTCCGCGCAGCGGCCCTAACAGACTTGAACATATAACCATATATGTTACCCGATAGCAGTTAAACAAAAATACAAAAACATTCCAAAGCCAGCAAGACATTAATAAAACACGTAACATTATATAATATATATAACCATATATATTTAAGGTGAAAACATGATATATAACCTTTCGCAAGTCTACTGATCATATATAACATTATATCAAAACTAATATGGAACATGTAATATTTGTATGCTGTTGCAATACAATGAAAATGATACGGTATATCATATATAACCATATATATTTACGTTTTTGAATTGGTCCGCGCAGCGGCTTATAGATCTGAATATATAACCATATATAAACTTATAAAATAGGCACATATAATGTTATATATTATTAACTATCCAATTGTGCTTTACTAATGAGTTCCTATATATACCTTGAACTGTACTCAGTTACCAACATTGATATAACCATATATATTATCAATCGAATCCCTAACTTAATTCAACCATACCATACCATACCAGATCAAAGATTGATATAACCACATATACTCACAATCAACACCCTATCTTAACTTAACAAATACCTAACCGATTAGAGTTTGATATAACTATATCTACTCGCAATCAAAACCCTAATTTAACTGAGCCAAACCATTTATATAACCATATATACGATGAGAAACATAATCTACTCAGAGCATGGTCTCAGAGTCGACGGCTACCAATCATAAATTTTCCCCAGAATGCTGTGTACAAAACCCTCAATCACAGGGCAAATAACTTAGGTTTATAACCATATATATGAAGAGAAACATACCTGGTGTATCGATTGCGTTGTAGGATCTGACGAAGGCGATGGAGAAACGAAGGCAAAGAACGGCGACTAGCACTGAAACGAAGGTGACTAGATCTGACGAAGGCGAAGAACGGCGTCCGACTGAAACGAGGGCGAATCAAAGGCGACTAGCGCGACAGAGACGAACGTGGGTGTACAGGTGCGATCGTTGGTGAACGATCGCGACTGACGAAGGAGGGCGACGATGAAGGAGGGCCGACGACGACGAAGGAGGGCCGACGACGACGAAGAAGGACTGGCGACGAAGAAGCCCGACGACGACGAAGGACTCTCAGTCTGGTTCATTGGGTCAATGGCTTGTTTTTTCCTCTCAGTCTGGTTCATTTTGGAAATGGGGGGGAGGGGGGACGGGTTTTGTAATGGGAGTAAATGGATATGTTTGACATGGAGGAAAATACGGAGATGGTGAAAAAAAGGGGCAATTTTTTTTTTTTGAAAGCAGGGGTATATTAGACTAATCAGGGTTATTATATCTTTACTAATAGGTTAGTGGACTTAGGAGGTTACAGAATTTAGAAGTGAACTTAGTGGGTTTGGAAAGTGGTATAGTGGACCTGGAAAAAATTCCTCCCAACAAAATAAAACAAAAAAAGGATGTAGCTCAAATTGATCCTAAACTCAACAGCAAAATGGAGTATAAGAAAACTACGTCTAGGAAACCAAAAGCCAAAACCAGCCTAGGAAGTAGGAACCACCAGCCAAGAAATTTAAGTGCAATTAAGCCGGCTCTCCCAATCCTCGTATTCTGTGCAGTTGGAGAGAGAGTCCTGGAATCAGCCACGCAACTCCTCAACTCCATATATCAGCTCTACTCTACCCCTTCTGTTCCTTTCTACCCAGGTCTCATGCATATACACAACAGCTGTAAAGGCTAGCTCCAGAGCTAGCTGATATATGGAATACTTGAGTTGAGGAGTTGCATATACGGATGGCTGTTTGGAGGAATAACTCTAATTTGGGAAAATAATCAATCTTCTCATCTAGAACTAAGAAGGGATATGATTGTTTGGATGCACAAGGTGCGAATCTAACCGTACATATGTGATCAAGAGACACAACCCCACCGATACGGTGCCACAAGATATATGACCCTTCTGATTGGGTGGCTGTGAGTCTATAAATGGACCCAACATTCAATACTTGAGACACACCAAATTCACCAATGATTTTGAATCGGTTTAGTACCTCTCTCTCTCTCTCTCTCTCTCTCTCTCTCTGTATGCATTGTCTTCCCAGTATTTTACGCATACAAATGTTCTTTTGTTGATCTGCATAGTAAAATATTAATCACCGGTTCTTCCATTCTAATTTTACATTGTTTTTGAATCTTTTTTATCCTGCAAATGCAAGAATAATTAATAAAAGATCAATTCGTTGTATATTACAAGCTGAAATGTTGTTACCTGTGCACATTCACCTTTTTGCAGTGGCAAATATTATTGTCGGGAAAGCTAGATTTCACATCAAATTTTCAATTATATAAGTTTTTCTCCAAGAGTTATTATTTTAGATAGTATATATGTGAACCTGGAATAAGCAGAACCACATACTTGAGCTATATAACTTCAGTTTTTGTACGGAAAGAAAATAACTGCCTATGTAATTTCCAAGGATAAGAATCCACAAGTTGTGTACCTTGGTTGTCGGCCGCTCTTCAACCATGGCATGATCGATATTCAATTGTTGGGAAAAATAAGCTGCGGGTGACGTCGGTTCTATCTTAAATTCCTTGCAATATGGTAGTCAGTACTTTGAGAAATGGGAAGCCTCTAACAGAGCATCAGAAATGCTAGGGACAAAGAAAAATTATCCTGAAAGTACTCCGAAAAGATCAACTAGTGGTTGAGATTCACTTTGATGTGTGTGACACAATTATCAAAGTGATTCTCAACCATTGATTGCTGTTTTCGGGATAAATTTTTTTTGTACCTAGCATTTCCTAGCATCAGACCCTCCGTCATCAGAAAGATAGACACTCAGCTTTTCCACAGGGTAATCATAAGCCATGACTGACTCACCACCATTAATGGTGGCTTCATCATGTGGTCAGCTGTGCAAACAAGTACGTTTACTTTCGGCAGAACCTTTTTGTATCTGTGAATATACAATCACGATAAGCAACATGCTATAAAATACTCCAACACATACTAAGGCTGTGTTCCACAACCCAAATAAGAACTTATTTTTTGTTGAATAAGAAGGCTTGTTCCCCAAAAAATAAGAAGGAGGTGCTTATTTTCAGAATTTATATAGGAACCAATGGGCGCCGGAGAGGGAAATCGTATCAGCGGCCGCTCCGGGCATCTCCGGCCACCAGACGGCCGATCCGAGCCGTCCAAAAATTCCATAAAAAAAAATCTAGGGGGCCCCGCGCGGGAATCAACGGCATCCGAGGTGTGTAGGGTGCTTGATCCGAGCACCCATTTTTCGTGTATATATGATCATCACATATACACGGAAAATGGGTGCTCGGATCAAGCACCCTACACACCTCGGATGCCGTTGATTCCCGCAATGGCCCCCTCGATTTTTTTTTATAGAATTTTTGGACGGCTCGGATCGGTCGTCCGGTGGGCGGAGACGGCCCTGCGCGGCCGCCGATACGATTTCCCTCCGCCGGCGCCCATTATCATAGCAACAGTCTTATTTTTTGTATAAGGCAACTTCAAGCTCAAAAATCATGTGTTTACGCAAATAATTTTCCTATCACTATGGATCTTGTTTGATAGATCTCATTGAGATCTTTAATACGGTGCAAAAAAAATTGATTTTTTTTTTCATTTTCATGATTTTTGAGTTTGAAAATGTGAAAGTAACTTTTTATTTGGGTTTTGTGGAATGACCCTTTTTATTTTTGAATGAGAAGTGGCAAAATAAGTACTTATTTTTTAAGAAGGTTTCCGGAACGGGGCCTAAGAATACTATTGAGAGATAGAGAGAGAGAGAGAGAGACCTTTGAGATAGCCTGTCTTTGAAGGTATAACGGTAGATGGGATTCCATCGAACAAATTGTGTGATAAGCCAGTAGAGAGCAAACCAGAGCTCTGCCAGAGTAATACCAATCTAAGTCCCTGTTTCGAGTCCCCCTTGTAATGGTAAATGAATAAATCTGTAAGAAAATATCAAACATTGTCCAATGATAACTGAAGCAGCACACACCTGGTAAGCTAGGCATCCCTTTGCTGCCTTTGTTTCAAAGAGAGGTACATAATTTTCTTTCTTCACCTCTCTCTCTCTCTCTCTCTCTCTCTCTCCATCCAGGAATGTATAAATAGGAAGTGTATTGGACTGGAGAGTATCTGGCCTTACTTTAATACATATCGTTCACGTGTTTGAGAAATAAATATAACTGTTTGAGTACAATATGCAAAATTTTATTAAATATGGCAAAATTCAGATTTGAACATGATGTGGGTGGCCCTCTTTAAGTAATCTTCTTGTGATTCTTACCATACGTCAATTTTGACTAGAGCGTACGTGGGTATTATTGACAGAGTTATTTTTTTCCTGATCGGATTCAAGAGTTTATTTGACAAAACAAAAGGAAGCCTAGATGAGGATTGGAGCTTACTATTAAAAACAAGATTATACTTAACCTTCTAGCTAAATTATCAAACATAACTTTCTAGCTAAATTATCAGTCGTTCATGCTAGAGAGCGCTTGTATCATAACATCCCAACGATCTGGATGTCTGACTTTTCGGAACTCTGCTTTAAACTAAATCTCCAGTTGTTTTGAGGTAAAATATTTTACAAGAAAAAATATTTCTCATGTAAAATGATTTTGCTGAAGTCATTCTCTTTTCTTTTGTTATCCGGTGTTTCCTGCAACACTTTTGACAAAAATTTACCGGAACAAAACTTTCACCGGAGAGTTGAGATAAAAAAAAAAGTTGAATTTTTTACAATAAAAAATGTGAGCGAGATGCTGAGATCACTCCCCCTTCTAGAGAGAAATAGATTTTAGAGAGACCTAATTCAACATTACAGGGAGAGAAGGATGGTCTTTTAGATAGAACTTCCACTTCGAGCCCTGTAATCAGTATATGATGCAGAATATATAAATAGTTGCCTTATAGGAAGCATAGTTGTTTCTTGAAATGTTACTGATACATCATACATGCAGTTCTACTGAAAGCTTTGGGTCATATGGACAGTATCCTAATACAGGAAGGCTCCTGTATGAGCAAGGATAGCGATGATAACTGCTTGGTATGTGATAGCAGAGGGCATGCGGCCGTTGTCCTTCCGAAAGAAGAGCCCTCCATAGACAGGCAGATTGATTACAACCACTAACCCACATAGGAGCATCTGCAATGCCAATTGATCCAAAACCCCATGTTGTGAATCCATGAAAACCCTCTTTAGTGCACCAAAGAAGCTAAAGAGGTTGACCATTGAGAGTGTTGCTAATATATCGAACATTGGTGAAGGAGCACCAAACTCCATGACCTCTTTTTCGTATCTCAGGGACACATCCTCATCGGCCACCTTTGATGTGACGATAAAACCAGACTTTGCAAACCCTAATAGCTTCAAGATATTTTCGGTGAAGCCAAATAGGTGGGAAGTTGTTCTTTTGTACAGCCACATCCTCTGATCATTCCACCATTCTTGAAATGTTCCTCCGATCCAGAGTAACTCGCCTAAGCTGTAAGCATATTTTGCAGCAATGACATACAGAAAAGGCAGGACCCAGGGGCTTGATACCTGTGGCCGTACTATAATTCAGTTTTCGCTACTAGCATTGTTTAGCTAGGTTTTGGCAATAGGTTAACGAGAATTTTGAAGTTTGAACATATAAACATAGAAATGTTCAATGTTCTATGCAAATATGGTGAACTAAGTAGGAGTACTTTATTTGTGTGTGGGATAATTATCTATCTTTGTTACCGAGACGGAGACATGGAGCACACATGAAAATGGACTGTGATATTCTGGAATATAAGTAACTAGTAACTAGGTTAGGAGTAGTAGTTGGAATGGTTTATTTAATAGGTTAATGGTTCTGAACTCCTGCAAACAATGAGATCTCTCTTAGAAAAAGTTTTGGAAAGTTGAGGTCCGTACCTGTGGGAACAAAGAGAGCCCTCTGTGGATACAAAGAGATGGTACAACAACATAGTACAAGGTAGCCAAGCAGTTGGGAGCCCATAGCAACCAGACACAGTACGAAATTTGAAGTTTCAGGGGGATTTTTCCATGCCCGTAAACAAGAGGGCAGTGTTTGGAGAGAAAGATTTGGAGATCTCCTGCCGACCACCGTTTGTGTTGTACGAGTGCCTGCAACAGAGTTGTGGGAGCAAGTCCCAGAAATGCTTTCCTTTCTGGGTTGTAGTACACAGATCTCCACCCTCTACATTGTATTGATAAACCAGTAATCACATCTTCTACTAGACACCCATACTTTAGTCCCATCTGCATATTGACATCATCCGAGTTCGTAGGATGTACATAACTATAAGCCATAGGGTGTATGGACAGTTGGGTGTGTATGGAGAGAGAGAGAGAGAGAGAGAGAGAGAGAGAGAGAGAGAGAGAGAGAGAGAGAGAGAGAGAGAGAGAGAGAGAGAGGACCTCCTTTCCCCATTCAGTGTTCTCTTCGTAGCTGCAACTAGCGAGAGTTCTGCAATTTTCGACAAGAACCTTTGCACTCTCTTTAACCCTTTTGTCATTCTCCGTCCACCAGTCATTTTGGTAATCTTTTTTATACTTCTTCCCGCAGAGGATATCTCTCCTATGAAAGCTCCCAGTACCAATGTAAAGAGGTCCTCCATTGGCATCTGTACCCGGAAGCTCCACCTTCAAGTTTGTCAAAATTAGAATTATCCAATGTGTCCTACTCCGGTTACTATGAATACCAACATTATTGTAGTTAGTTTTCGAGTGTTTGTTAATGCTCACCTCCATAATTACCCTCAAGGAACCGCTATAAACATCATTCTTCGTGATATTATCAAAACCCTGTGGAAACTGTACAAATGCAATCCTCTGACTCTTCTCTTCATCCATGAGAAAGCACAGAGCATCTCTCAGTGACCCGGAGTTGTTTGAATACATGTCGCAATCCACAGTAAGGACAACCTGACCGTTGCTTATCCGTGATGACACCCTTAACTACATATATAGTACATCACATATCAAGCACGACAAAATAGAATTAGTTTGGAGTACTTGATAATTGTAGAGGGTACGCGAGTGGCTCCAGCATTTGTCCAAAGCATTCAAGGAAATCCTTTGAACTCCCAAAAACTAGTATCAGAAAGAGTTCAATTGGAATTTGTATAGAACTTTGTCAGAAGTAATTGTTCGCCCTTTCTTAATTGATTACCTATAGCTGTTTAGGCTGATGAAATTTGTAAAGATTTTGATTACTTAACTAGATAAAAAGCTTAATGGATGTAAGTGATTTCTTGGTCACTTACATCAAGAATAACGTCTTTAATAGTAATGTATTGCGACTAATGAGACTACTAGGCAACGACTTAAATTTAAGAAGCATTGCCTTTAATAGTAAAATATTATGTATTCCACATGTTCCCTTCATTACTTTTGCAGCGATATTATCAACTCTATGAAAGTCGTTTTTATACGAGTTAGCGGGTGTTAGTAGGTTAGTTCACAGAGGGTTTCAAAGACTATTCATAGCCCTGAATCTCGAACACCCATGACGGGGCAGGAGCCCATGGGAAGGAAAAGAGTTACCAACTGGGTCAGGAGCCCGTTGGTCGTTTTTACTTGCATTTGGGAAGTAGAAGTAGTATATTTAACTTAGACGTGGTATGGAATGGACCATGTTGTGGAACTCACTTGAAAGGTGTGTTAAGATTTGCATTTATAAGGAAGAGAAGCTATAATTTCGTCAAGGCAGGGTGCGTTTGAACTTGATTTATGGTAACATAAACATCATCATTGTTCCGTATGCGTGTGTTTGCTTTTATGTATGTATATGCGTGTAAGACGACTTACAAGAGCATTCAGGGCTCCTGCTTTGAAGTTATGGTGATATTGCGGTCTCTTCTCCCGTGCCAAGTATACCAGAGTTGGCAAGGTTTGTCCTTCAATATCCACAGCCCTAGGATCTCTCCCATCAGTAATTATCTGTGAAGTTTACAAAAAGAGCTATATCATTAACAACAAACGTCAGGAATCCTCTACATCGATCCTTTTGTTTGTTCTTTTTATTAAGTTTCTGGTAATGATATAGCAATTCATTACGCGAAACAGAGCGAAATGTACATGAAGAATGGTGGGATGGTCGTGTCTGCTTGAAACCAAATCCCATTCCTGAAAGACTTTGTGCTCTTTTCTTGCTTCTTCTGGAACTTGGCCCAACTTTGTAGCATTATCGATCCATTTCTTCATATCTTCATACAGTTCCTATGGAGAGAGAACGAATTGTTTCCATTAAAATTAACAAAAGAAAAAGAAAGAAAGAGTGGACAACGATTGTTAATGGGAAACGAAAGTTTAGCAGGTGGTATGTAAGGGATCTGTAGGAGAATGCTATTTGCTACATCTATAGTTTGGACAATCCTCACTGCAGGGGCCTCTTGAAATCAATATTTGGGACGCGATCGACTTCACCTTTCCTCCTCGTCCAAGTTTTTTTTTTAACTTTTCTTCCTAGTCAATTTCATTCCAATACAAGAGTTTTCGGAATCGAGATCCTCTCCTGTGATTTCTTATGTGATGTAAAACTGAACTCACTATGGTCTCTTCTAACAATCCAAGTCGTTCATTTCGTAGGAATTTATGTGTAAGTTGTTCATGAAAAAATAGGCCGATCAAACATTAGTATTCATTGCCGATCAAAAGAAAAAGAAAAGACATTCGTATCCATTTGAATGAACACCACATTTGTCTTATGTGCAATGTACACTTAAGAGTCTAACTATCCATTGCCTTAAACACAAGTATGATTTGACCAAGCTTTTATTGATGTTAGATAAACCTGATTTTGTACATCGACGATATAAACATATTGTTGATCAATAAAAGAAACAGATCAAATTGCTAAGGTTGTTAAATGTGATCATAGCGCGTTGGTCTCATTTTGCATGAGAATCTCAAGAGAGGATCTTTCCCCAATTTTAAAAAGAAGATGGTAATGCTCAATTTTATTATTATTATTATTATTATTATTATTGGGAAGTTATGGTAATGTTCATTGAATGTATCTCACCACTATTGAGACATGTATATAGATGACAAACGCTATATTTATGAAAACCTTTTTCTATATGTAACTTCTTTATGTTTACCTTCACCTTTTTTTGTTTTAGGTTTTTCTTTATAATAATTTTCTAAGGATTTGATAGTCCACTGGGTTGTCAATAGACAAGAGGAATAAAAAAAAAAATACTCACTTATCGAAAAAATAAAAAAAATCCCAGGACGATAAACTTTTTACCTTGGTGAATAGTTCTAGATAAGACTTTTTGATACCTTGTAGGTCTTAGGCCAGATTATAAAGCTAACAATGTGTGTACACAAAAATTGGAATAACCGACTGATCCGATCCGAACCGAATCAGGTTTTGTGTTTTAGTAGTCTGATTATGGTTTTGATAAATAAAAACTGCTAGTTTTGGTTCAGTTATTGGTTCTCGATTGCGAAACCACAGTTAGAACCAAACCAATATCATCATAAACAAACATATATTGTTTTGTTTTCTTATTTGGTTAGGTAATTTCTTCTGTTAGTTATAATTGTATAACCATTTCGAGAGTAAAGACCACTTGCATTAGAAAAGCCTATAATCAATATACTAATATTCTAAAAATTGCTAGGCGCTAGGTGCTAGGTGCTAGGTGCCTCTCTCTCGCCCGATCAACACCTAGGCAGATTAGTTGTGAACTAATTCGGGCCTAGAGATTAGTTGATATTTCTAATTTTTTTAAAATTATCTCCCCACATTTCCTAAAATTTGAGTAAGAAATGACACAAGAAAGAAGAAAAGAATTACGAGTAAATAGTAACAACTACAGTAAAAAATAGCAACTGGTAACAAACAACTAGTCAAATACAAAATTGGATGTTCAAAGGTCCAAACAAAATAAATCAAGTACTTAGCAAATAAAATAAGGGCGCCTCTATTCGGAACCCTTTATTTTCTCCCATAGCCCACTACATTTCGGTAAATGGTTGTTGAAAATCATAAATAACATTTCGGTAAATTGATGTTGAAAACAAGATTATATTTTGGTAACTACATGTCGAAAATATGTTCAACTTTCGGTAAACAACTGCCGAACATGTATTTTCGGTAATAGCTGTTAAAAAAAATTATATTTCGGTAATTGGATGCTGAAAATATATCTCAATTTCGGTAACTAACTGTCGAGTATAATTGAAAATTTTTAACGGGGTATGGGAAAAAATAGAGGACTGCAAATAGCGGCGCCCTAAAATAAGTATACCATATATATTTTTGTTTTCAAATTATAACAATTAACCCCCTTTCTTCTTAATATTACATACTTAACCCTAGAACTTTTAAAAGTTATGAAATAGACCCGTTGACTAGTCTCCGACCAGCCAACTAATCCCGTCCAGCTAGCCGAGCCCACTAGTCGCTGCCTAGTCGACTAATCCAGACCTAGCTGATAAGGTGTTAATGAAAAAGGAGTCCTTTGAAGGCCGTAGTTTTCAACAAGGCATATGGGTGTGGTCTTCCAATTATGGATTTGCAGGTGTTATTCAATCTTTATTATTTTTCGAATAAATTCTCCACTAATGTACGAAATGCCTAATCATAGCCTAGACCAAAAAATCTAGGCGTTGAGTGGTTGCTTAGGCCGACTTTAAGAATACTGTCAAGTACCAAATATGCTTTTGTGAACCATAGGTTTTGAATCTTAATAAATTTCTTATCATTATTTTTTGTGGGTGTTTTGTACTGTAAACCGGATCGGTCTTGCAATTTGGTTGTAGTTAGGCTCTCAATACATAATGGCTGGGTTTTGATTTTCAGCTCTCCATAATCTTTCAAAATGGTCAATTCTGGTTACTGAATTTCTGCAGATCTGCAATTCAGATTGTGTGCACCCCAGCTAAGAAAAAAATGTCCTCTTGGATAAGCATGGTTGTAAAATCATGGAATTTGAAATCAGTAGTCAACAAGAATAGCTTAAAATAGCATTTGCTAGTTCATATAAGGTTGGTTTGCTTGGCCGCTAGACTAAATAATGATGAAATTAATAATGTATCACACCTATTATAGTAGTATTGTACTAGTACATTCCAGATTTTTTTGGATTACATCTTCCATGAATATTTAATTTGGACTGGGAGAATTTTAAAAAACAACAACGGATAGGTAATTTTTTAAGTATCGTTTACTTTAGTATCGCAAGCTATATCCATAGTAAATCTCTTACTATATTTTCTCTATGGTAGGACTTGTCCTCCTCCAAGGTCACTATCAAAGCCAAGGATGAAACCGCTGTGGAAGGAAATGATTGGCTTTCGCAAAGTGTCATCGCTAAATTACCTTCCATTAGATCTGTCGAGTCGGACACTTAGTGAAGGGGTTCTTGATATACTTATTAAATCGATGGGGGCCGGGGTAAATAGGTGGTGCTTACTTTTCCCAATGTCGAGGATATAAAATCGATGAATGAAGGCCCATAGGTCAATATGTTGGGGAACTTTTTGAGGAGTATTGAGGGCGGAGCCCTGATTTTGTGATTGATGCTTCACGTATTGTCTGGATTAATTGTTATGGTGTGCCTTTGCATTTGTGGAATTCTGACACTTTCTTTAGGTTGGTAGGATTTGGGGTGAGTCGATCACTTTGGATGATATGTTACATCAAAAAGTTTATCGTTCTCTTCAGGTAAAGTACAGATTTCTACAAAAAACTTTGATGTTATTAATGAAGAGATTAACTTGGAGGCTGATGGTAGGGTGTATCTAATTCGTGTGGCAGAGCTAAAAGAAAGATTAGGAAGAAGAAGCATTTGACTGAGTTTGGGATTAAGACTGCTAAATTAAGCACCATACAAAAATAAGGTGGTTTCTTCTTCTTCTTTATCTTCCACTGATATCCGGAATAGAAACTCTTTGTTATTCAAGAATGTTCGTAAGATGCTGGATGTCGGTAATGCGCTGGGAATAAAACTCATAGGGGGAGGTCTTTTAATTTAAAGCGATTGGTTGAGATGAAAGAAGAGGAAATCGCTGAAAGGGAGGATGCTTTGAAGAGTCATGCAGAGCTAGAAGAGGGAGAATTTTATGATAGGGAAGATGATGTTTCACTTTTGTTGGAGTTCTAGTTTCCGTTTTGGATGCTTTGCGGGATTTGCTTAGGTTTTGGGTGGTTTGGTTTTGGCTTTTTGATTTGTTTTGGATGTTTAGGTTTGTGTTGCGGGTTTTTGCTTAGGTGTTTGATGTTTTTTGTATTTTTTGGCCTTTCGATTTTTGGACGTTGAGGTTTTGTTGTTTTTGGTTGGTTTTGTAGGGGGATGAAAAGAATTGATGCTTCGGATCACCTTTGATTGCAACGGCTTATTCGTGCCTTTTCACCGTAACCCTAATTCGTTGTCGGAACCCTAATCTGCAAAACAGACAAGGGATGAGTGCACCTCTGCCTCTCGTGGCAAAGGCCATCCGATGCCAAAGTTAGTATCACGTACCAGTCAATAAATCCTAATTATCAGTAGGAGAATATGAGAATGCAACATATTGCGTACCTTTTTCTCTAGTTTTTACCTCATATTTATAGATTCATGGATGCCTGTTGCCCAAGTATCCGTATTTGCACTAGGTTTCCTACCTCGTATAGGAAACCAGAATATCTTGGATTCTCATTCCCTTATCAGTTTATTATAAAAGAGTCCTTTTAGGATTCTTTTCCATTAAAAGCCGAACATTCCATTCTCGTTGGGTATCTTTCTCAGATCCTATATTCTTGGGATCTCATCCCTTACGGGATATGACTACTCTGGAATCTTCTAGAGTACTCCCTCTGCTCTTGCTCTTGATTGGAGCTCTTTCCTTGTTTGGCTGTATCGTAGCCGAACAGTCTGCCTGGACCAGTTACTTCACATGTAACTTGGTCCTTATTTATCTATTTGGACCAATGTAATCGGTATGTCTCGATTTGCCGAACAGTTAGTTTACACCAATGACTTCTCATGTTATTGGCCCTTATCGCCGTTCATCGCACTGTCCGGCGATAAGTCCTGTCCAATCTTTCACGTGCTCTTATACATCACGTGTTCGTCAACTAAATGTATCTGTTCGGGAATACCTCCCTACAGTTGCTCCCCAATTTTGCTTGTTGCCACTATTCGGGGACTACAAGTAAAGCTTAAATTAGACCTTGAGGCGAGCTCCTTGAGTTCCATGTAGATATAATACCCAAACCCATTGATGTTTTTGGCGGTTTAATCATCATTTCTTCGAAGTAGTGTTTCCACGTGGCATATTTCGTATGCCTTGTATTTAATTCTAACTGACGTTCTGGCTAAAAACGACGTCAGAACGGCATATCCTTCGAAGCCTTTTTTCCATTTACTTTTCTTGTAACGGCGTGAGAGGAGACGTTTTATCTCCGTTCCTTCCACTTTAAACCCCTAGAAAGGGTATTTTTGGATTTTTCACCAAAACATGAACCCTCTCTTTCTCTCTTTAAAACCAAGCGAAAATAACCCGCCTCACATCCGCCATCGCCGTCGTCTGCAAATTCGATTGCGTCCCAGGGAATCTTCACAGTATCTTTGTAAGATCCTCGTTCTTACTTCATTTTTAGTTCTATTCTGAGATCTCAGAACCGCTGGTTTCTAGGGCTAGTTCATACCCTTTTCTGATTTCATAGCTTTCTTTTGATTACCTCTATGGCGGATGATAATGATAACCTTCCTAAACCCAGTAAGTTTAGGAAACTTTGTGAAACTCCTACTGCGATGGCAGCATTTAGGGCAGAGTATAACGTCCCAGACAATATGGGCCTTGAACTTGCCCCATTGGGAGCAGATAGGGACGGTGGCTCATGGGATAGAATGTGTATCCCTATTGTGGCCATTGTCGAGGGTGGGGTTCGATTTCCACTTCACCCACTTCTCCGCCAGATCCTAAATTGGTATCGTCTCACCCCCATACAAGTTTGTACAAACTTATTTAGGCTTGTAATGGGAGTAATAGTTCTGAAAAGAATTCTGGGGACTCAGTTAGGAATTTGGGACATTCAGTGGTGGTATAGCATAGTGCTAAACCCCGATTACAACACATATTACTTCAAGGTCAGAAGAGCAGAAAAGCGTCTCGTGCTAAATCTGCCTGATTTTGCTCGCGACCACGAGATTGACTTCCTCTACGTCACCGGAGCATTCGAGCCAATAGGGGAAGATAGCCAGGTGGTGGGCCTTCATTGCCCCCGTATTTGGGGCTACCCACGTATGCTCCTAATTTTTTTTTGCTCTTCTTATAATTTCTTTCCACTGTTTTCCTCTTTTTGTATTTAAACCATACCTGTGCTTTAATCTGCAGCGGATAATGCCAACAAGCGCCCCAGACGAGAACTAAGCTACGTCTGAACAACGGAGATCAATCGGATTATGAAATACACGGGTGAGCCTGGCTCCTCAACAGCTGGTCGGGGTCGTAATGCGGACGTTCTACTAGGATACGATCCCGCGTACAGAGGCATTATTGACAGGAGACTCGCCCACCCAAGTATTAGTGCTGCCTTCACTTCAACTGCTCCCCAGCCGAGGAACTCGAGATTCACTTCTAGTGTTACTGTTGCCGGTCAACCTGGTGAAGTTCCCATTTCAGAAGGCGTGCCACTTCCTCGTTTGAGACTTAGAAGATCTACGCGTGGACAAGTCTTTGAACAACAACAGCCCGAATAGTTGGTTTTAAACCGTGATACCAGCCAATCCTCCTCCTCTGGTTATTCTCCATCTCCTTCTGATCCAGGTACAATGACTCGTTAACCCCTTAATCTGAGCTCTCTACTTACTGTGTCCGCACGAGGTCGAGGTCGTGGGAGGTCAACTGGGCATGCTCCCCCACCACTGCGCCGAACTAGGGGGAATTTGACACGATCCCCCACCTCTCCTCGGGAACACGATAGTTCCCAAGAGGCTACAGATGCTAATCTGAACAAACGTCCTAGGACTGAGGACCAGAGTAACTCAGCCGGACAGGCTGATATGACTGGCAATCAGCCCTCGTCTCCAAACTCCCAAATGCTTCCTCAATTATGGGCCCCACAATTCATAAGGGGAGATCGACCTGTCCATATTGGGGATAGTGCTAGTTCTTCTGAGACTGCACTAGCACTTGCACAAGGCCTACTGCTACCTGTAGATGTCCAGAAGGAGGCTGCTTCCTCTCCGGATCGATTGGTGTCCACTGGTCTCGTCAGTGGAATCAAGGTAATAGGTTTTTCTCTACAACTTCACTTGTAGTTGTGTTTCTGGTAGGCTCTTGATTTCTAACAACTGCTTGTTTCTTGCCAGTTTATTTAAAAAATGATAATGCTGGGTCAAAAAATACAAGAGATTGAACCAGAACGCAATAGGCTTTTGAGAGACAACACCAGGCAATTGCAGACGATTTCCAGACTCGAGAGAGAAAGAGACAAAGCCAAAACTGAACTTGAAGGGACAAAAGGCAAACTCGAGACTGCTGAGGGTAACCTTAGCCAGGCTTTATCTGAAATCGATGGTACAAAAAAGATAGCCTTTGAAGAAGGTTACCAAAAAGGTTTTGACACAGCAACAGCCAATTACGTGGAACAGATGCCAGCAATCCAAGATCAGATTTGGGCAGCTTGCTGGGAGGCATGTCTTACCAAGCTGGGGGTTGCCGAGGACACACCCTTCTGGGTTGACAATGATCTGCCAAGCACCCGTGCTCAAAGCATTCACGATCCAGCGGAGCATCCTGAAGACGACATTGAGCAACAGATTGAAGATTTTGCTAATGCTGGAGATGAGACCCCAACAGATACCCGTGATACTACTATGGAACGTTCACCTGTCCGGGATACAGCTAATGAACCTATTATCCTGGAGGAGAATCCAGCTGGAGATGGTACCGATACCGAGATCAGTACTGATGTTCCAGATGAAACTCCTCCAGAGGTCCAGAATGTGGACTGATGGGTAAGTATATGAACTGTTTAATATTTGGAATATTTTGGCTGGTCCTGCGTGACCGTAAGCATTGGCCCTGCGAGGCACCAGTACTGTCAATACTTTTGATAACACAGGTATTCGGCCCCTTGCGCCATAACTATACATGTTGCTCAGCTTCTTTGTGTGTCTGCAGTTTATTCAAACAAGGTTGTTTTTTGATTTAAACATATGCTCGTTATGTTCGTACTCAATAATTCTGCACAACTAAATGATTTGTAAGTTTTTGCACATTTATACAATCCTCAGCTTCCCGTACGTATATGTACTGCAAGTGTTCAAGCATGTTTTCGTATGCGAACCAAGTTTTTTCGTACTTGAATATTTCTAAGTTCCTCAATCATACAAGTGTTTCATACGTGTATTTGCTAAGTTTCACGTACTCAACAGTTTTAAGTTTTCATACTTGCAAACCATACGAGTGTTTCATACTTGTACTCATTAAGTTACTCGTTAAGTTTCACGTACTTAACAGTTTTAAGTTTCTCGTACTTACAAACCATACAAGTGTTTCATACTTGCACTCGTTAAGTTTCACGTACTTAGTGTATAGGTGCCTGTTCCCTGCTCCTTAATACGAATGAGGGAAACCAAGCCCGTAGTTCGTATTTTTAAGACAAATACCAAGAACGCAATATTTATACTGCAAAAAGTGATTTTATTCATAATCTGTAAAACTCAAGAGGGCGTTATTCGTACCCCTTGCAACTAAAATAATAAAATAAAAAACTAGAACAGGGGAATTATATTCGAAATTCCCACACAAGCACGTAGTGCAATCTAAAACAGAACTCAATGCTTCTAAACAAAGAATTTTCACAGATAATGGACATTCCAAGGCTTCGGAATTGGATTACCATCCAGATCAGCCAATCTATAGGCCCCTATGCCTACAATCTCGGTTACTCGATACGGGCCTTCCCAGTTGGCCCCCAGCTTACCTTTGTTGGCCACCTTGGTGTTGCCGAGCACCTTCCGTAGTATAAGGTCCCCAACACCAAATTCTCGAGGGTGAACGTGCTTGTTATAGCTCTTCATTAGTTGTTCCTTGTAAGAAGCTAGATGGACCAGGGCCCTTTCCCTCCTCTCCTCGGAGAGATCAAGCTCAATTTCGAGGGCCCTATCATTGCCCCCACTTTCAACCAGTGCGGTCCTATTGGTTGGAAGACCAAATTCCAGAGGTATGACAGCCTCTGTTCCATATGCCAATGAATAGGGGGTCTCTCCCGTAGACCTCCTAGGCGTTGTTCGGTGAGCCCACAGCACTAGTGGTAACTCGTCAGGCCATTTCCCTTTGGCTTTGTCCAGCCTCTTCTTGATCCCGTTAAGGATAGTCTTATTAGTAGACGCCTCTGCCTACCCATTACTCTGAGGGTAAGCTGGGGTTGAATAATAATTTCGTATTCCGTACTGGACATAAAAAGCCTTGAATTTCTTCTGAAATTGGGATCCATTGTCTGTAATCAATGAATAAGGGACCCCAAAGCGAGTGATGATGCTCTTCCACACGAACCTTTCTATCATAGGTTCAGTGATTTTGGCCAGTGGTTCTGCCTCAATCCATTTAGTAAAATAGTCTGTTGCAACTAGCAGGAATTTTCGATTCCCAGTTGCTTTGTATAGTGGACCTACGATGTCCATTCCCCATTGAGCAAACGGCCAAGGACTTGTCAAAGGCACCAGATCCTCGGCTGGTGTTCGAATCATTGGTGAGAATTTTTGACATTTCTCACAAATTTTCACATACACCTTTGCATCTTCCTGTATGTGTGGCCACCAGTAGCCTTGGGTAATTGCTCGGTGGGCGATGGATTTGCCTCCAGCATGACTCCCACATGTTCCTTCGTGGATTTCATGAAGAAATCTCTGCACCATCTCGGGATGTACGCATAGCAAATACGGGCCCGTGAAGGATTTTCTATATAATTTACCCTCTGGGGATAGCCAAAATCTAACAGATTTGGTCCTTATCTTATGAGCCTCCTTTTTGTCAGAAGGGAGTATCTCGTCTCGTAAAAACTCTACGATCGGGGCCATCCAACTTGGACCTCGGTTCACGTCCAAGACCAAGTCCACACTTCTCCCAATGCTCGGCTCACTCAGATACTCTACTATCACATTCCTTTTAAATTCAGTTGGTACAGCTGCAGCCAACCAAGCTAATGAATCTGCATGAGCATTCTGTCCGGAATTTATCTGTTCAATGTATACCCTTTCGAAGGTGTCAAGCAGGTCTTTGGCTGCCTGTACGTAGGCTGCCATCTTTTCACTCTGGGTTTCGTATTCCCCGAACAGTTGATTGACTACGAGCTGTGAATCATAATACACTCTGACTCGTTGTGCTTTCAAAGTCTTTGCACTCCTTAATCCAGCTAAGAGTGCCTCATACTCTGCCACATTATTCGATGCACTAAAACCAAGCCGAACAGATAGTTTGATCATTACTCCTTCAGGAGGAAAAAGGACAACACCAATTCCTGAACCAGCATTACATGCTGATCCGTCAACGAACAGCTTCCATTCCGTGGGGTCCTATTTAGCTGAAACTTGTTTCCTCGTGGGTGATGTTTTAGTCTCCTGTTCCTTTCTCATAGGAGGCAGGGGGGCTACTGCAGGAGAAAACTCTGCCACAAAATCAGCCAACACTTGGCCTTTAATTGCTGTACGCGGCTGATAATCGATATCGTACTGGCTTAACTAGACGGACCATGTCGAGATCCTTCCCGAGAAGTCTGCTTTTCGTAATAGTGATTTCAATGGAAACTCAGTATAAACCACAACCTTGTGGCTTTGGAAGTAGTGTGGTAATTTCCTTGTGGCTGTCCTAAGTGTCAGGACAAGTTTCTCTAAGGACAGATATCTCGTCTCTGCATCCAGCAGTGTCTTAATAACATAATAAATAGGGATTTGCTCGATTCCCAAATCCCTTAACAGGACTGCACTAACTGCATGCTCAGAAACAGCTAAGTAAAAAACTAAAGACTCACCTAGCTATGGAGTTGACAAAAGTGGGGGTTCGACCAGATACTTCTTCAGGTGCTGGAAGGCCTGTTCGCACTCTGCTCCCCATTCGAATCCTTCCCTCTTTTTCAATAATTGAAAAAAGGGTCTGCACTTGTCACTTGACCTGCTGATAAATCTATTAAGTGCTGCAGCCATTCCAGTCAATCTTGGACTTCCTTAGTGGTTTTGGGACTTTGTAGCCTTTGTAGGGCTGCAATTTGATCAGGGTTAGCTTCAATCCCTCTCATGGTCACTAAATGGCCCAGGAACTTTCCTGAACCGACTCCAAACGCACATTTCGAGGCGTTGAGTTTCAGTTTGTACTCCTTCAGGATTTTGAAAGCTTCTTTTAAATCAGCTATATGTCCCTGTTTATCTTCACTTTTCACCACCATATCATCGATGTAAACCTCCATAGTCTTGCCAAGCAGCTCTTTGAACATGATGGTTGCGAGTCTTTGGTATGTTGCCCCAGCATTTCTTAACCCAAATGGCATGACGCTATAGCAGTACAACCTTCGCGGTGTGAGAAAAGAAGTCTTCGCTTGATCAGGCCCAAACATAGCAATCTGATGATATCCTCGATATGCGTCGAGGAAACTCATTCGTTCGTAACCAGCAGTTGCGTCAACCAACTGGTCTATCCTTAAAAGAGGAAAACTGTCTTTTGGACACGCCTTGTTTAGGTCTGTGAAGTCTATGCAGACACGCCACTTCCCATTCTTTTTCTTTACCACCACGGTGTTGGATAACCACTCTGGGTAGTAAACTTCACGTATTTCTTTGGCCTCCAGCAAACGATCAACCTCTTCAATTACAACATCCACATGCTGCACGACTGCTCTCCGTTTTTTCTGAATGACCGGCTTATGCTGAGGATCAACATTTAGATGGTGACAAATCACACCTGTATCTACTCCGGGCATTTCTTCTGGCACCCATGCAAATACATCTACATATTCCTTCAGAAATCTTATCAATTCAGCCTTTTCGTCTGCTGGCAATGATTCTCCAACTAAGAAATATCTTTCAGGATCAATCTTGTTGATCTGAATTTTCTCCAGGCTTTCGACCACCTTTTCTGCCGGACTTCTCCCAACACCCTCAATAGTTGTTTGATTTGATACTTCTAATGAATGAACGTGGTGGGCCTTTGGAGTTCTTTTAATGATGGAGATTAGACACTGTTGGGCCACTTTCTGATTGCCTCTAATTACCTCAACCCCATTCGATCATGGGAATTTCACCATCTGGTGGTAAGTCGAGGAGACAGCTCTCATTTTGTGCATCCATGTCCTCCCTATAATCGCGTTATAGGAAGAAGGAACATCAACAATTAAGAAATCCGTCCTCAACACCACTGATCCAGCCCGAACAGGTAGTGTTACCTTTCCAAGAGGCCAGACTGCTCCCGCACCGAACCCAATCAGGGGTGTTGAAGATTGCTCTAAGTCTATTTGGGCCAGCCCCAGCTTTTTGAACGCATCGTAGTACATTACCTCTGTACAACTCCCTGAGTCCACTAGAATTCTCTCAATGTCGTATTTCCCAACTCGTAGGGTTATGACCAAAGCATCGTTGTGGGGTATTTGGACTTTTTTTAGATCATCATCTGTGAATGCTATGCTTTCATTGCACACATCATTCTCTCGCCCTCTCTTGTTACCCAATCGCATCACGTGCTGATTGTGCCTGACTTGCCTTTGTAATAGCCTGACCTCATTTCTCGTATAAGGTGTGGCCAACCCATGTATTATATGGATTACCCCTTTAGGATTTTGCTCGTAACCCAGTTCCATGGCTTTCCCTTTGTCATTGGGATCTTCTTGGATAAATTCCTTGAGATAGCCCCGAGAGGCCAAATCATCGAGGTGTCTTTTGTACATCTCACAATCTTCAGTCATATGGCCCCAATCTTTATGGTAGCTGCAGTGCTGATTCGTAGCACGTTTTGTGTCTTTATCCTCGCCTAGACTTGGGGGTCATTTGAAGTATGGCTGATTCTTTATTCGATAAAGAATCCTATAAATTGGTTCTTTCCAAACCGTAGTGATAGAAAAGAAAGATTTAGGGTCAGGAGCTTGCTTATCTTTATATGGCTTTCTTTTAGCCTGCCCGTACTCCTTTCTCTCTCTGTAAGTCTTGGGCTCTGTCTTATCCATTTTCTTGACAGGTGCCTTTATCTGTTCGGCAACAACCCTACCGTCCTTCCGGAGTATGTCATCCTCCATTCTTGCGTGTTGTTCAATTCGCTCCATTAGTTTGGCCAACGTCGCTACCGGATGCATATTCAAAGACCGGCGCAACTCTCCCCGAACAGGCAAGCCTGTTTTGAAGCTTGCAATCGCATATTCTTCACTGCAGCTCTCTATCTCGTTGAAAGTCTCCCAGTACTTTTTAGCGTAATCTCTGATCGGCTCACTTTCCGCTTGTTTCATAGTGGAAAGACTTTCGAACGTCTTCAGGGCTCTTCTACTTGTCAAGAACCGGGCAGTGAATTCCTCGGCCAACTGCCTCCATCCTCGTATGGATCGTGGGGCCAATTTATGGAACCAAGATAGGGCCACCTTTCCGAGACTCGAAGGGAACATTTTGCACAAAATGGCATCATCCCCGTCATGCATGAACATAGCCTGTTGGTAGTGCTGTACGTGAGCTACGGGGTCTGCGTTTGTCTCGTAAAGTATGAACGTACCATGCTTCACTCTGCTCGACAACCTAGCCTCTTGTAGCCTCTTTGCAAATGGGGAGGCTGCTATAGTACTCAGGGCCTTCCGTGCTGCTTCTTGTGCAGTCATGGTTTCATCTTCAAGCTCCTTTGATTTGTGAGTCGTAGCCTTGACCTAATCAGCATCAGGCCTCTCGTACCTGTCCCGATGATGCTTCCTTGTTTCCTCCTCTTCTGGGGTGGAACTTCGGTCTCTGCTCCTTTTTTTTTCGTGAAGAAGCTCTTCGTCTTTCCAATGTTCGGCTTTTACTTCTGTTTTTCCTTTTTCGTGGAGAAGCTTCGTATCGCCCTATGATAGGACTCCTGCTCTTTCTCCCTCGTGAATGAGCCTGCTTATGGACTACCAAGGTCCGTTTGTGTTTCTGGGAATTCCTTCGTGAAAGTCCAGAATCTTCTGGGTGCTCTCGTACCCGTTGTAATTCTTGTATCTCGTACTCTCGTTTTCTAATCAAACGAGCGTACTCCTCGATTTCCCTTCTCTTTTTATCGAGGACATCGCTGTCATTGTGTATACTTCTTGAATGGGTGACTAATTCCTCTCTTCGATGAGACTTACTCCTTCTCGTGGAGCCAGTGGCAGTTTTGTCTCTTTTTTCTTTGGAGTTATCTCTGTCATGACTACCAGTGGGCTTCCTTGGAGCACCTGGTGGGGATTTATCTCTTCCCCCACCCGACTGGTCCTTTGGATTAAGTGGCGTAATTGGATCTTCTTCCATTATGATTATTTTTCAGAAAAATTGGTTCGTTTTCCCATAGACGGGGCCAATAGTAGGGGGATGAAAACAATTGATGCTTCGGATCACCTTGGATTGCAACGGCTTATTCGTGCCTTTTCACCGTAACCCTAATTCGTCGTCGGAACCCTAATCTGCAAAATAGACAAGGGGTGAGTGCACCTCTGCCTCTCGTGGCAAAGGCCCTCCGATGCCAAAGTTAATATCACGTACTAGTCAATAAATCCTAATTATCAGTAGGAGAATATGAGAATGCAACATATTGCGTACCTTTTTCTCTAGTTTTTACCTCATATTTATAGATTCATGGATGCCTGTTGCCCAAGTATCCGTATTTGCACTAGGTTTCCTACCTTGTATAGGAAACTAGAATATCTTGGATTCTCGTTCCCTTATCAGTTTATTATAAAAGAGTCCTTTTAGGATTCTTTTCCATTAAAAGCCGAAAATCTCATTCTCGTTGGGTATCTTTCTCAGATCCTATATTCTTGGGATTTCATCCCTTACGGGACATGACTACTCTGAAATCTTCCAGAGTACTTCCTCTGCTCTTGCTCTTGATTGGAGCTCTTTCCTTGTTTGGCTGTATCGTAGCCGAACAGTCTGCCTGGACCAGTTACTTCACATGTAACTTGGTCCTTATTTATCTATTTGGACCAATGTAATCGGTATGTCTCTATCTGCCGAACAGTTAGTTTACACCAATGACTTCTCATATTATTGGCCTTTATCGCCGTTCAACGCACTGCCCGGCGATAAGTCCTGTCCAATCTTTCACGTGCTCTTATACATCACGTGTTTGGCAGCTAAATGTATCTGTTCGGGAATACCTTCCTACAGGTTTGGTGTTTGGCTGGTTTCTTTAGGGGTTTGGTTGTAGTGTCTTTTTTGTTTTGGTGTTTCGATTGGCGTCTTGCCTTCCTTCGGTCTTGGGTGGTTTAATTTTGTGCCTGTGTTTCCTTGATCCATTTAATCTTCGTAATCCTTTATAAGGATTAATAAAAAAATTTCGCTGAGAAAAAAAAAAACCATTGGATCTCTTATCTGAAATTCAAAACTATTCTGAACCTTACAAATCACAGTAAAATATAAGGGGTATTTTTTTTTTGAGAAAAACTGAGGGGGACCAATCCTGGAGCATGGGCCCTGTTGCTTGAATGTAGATTTAGACCTTTGCAAAGTGCCAAATTTGTTAGTCTTTCTTGACTTTATCAGTAAAACTACCCGAGGACCACTACATTTTTTATTTACGATTCAAGGACCACAACAGAGGCTGGCCTCATTTCTGATTCGTCCTTTTACAACTTCAATTGTAAATTGCTTTCAGAGTTAATTAGAAAGCGAGAACCGAGGAAGACTATTCCACTGAAAGCATTTGGCTACGTTATTGATAGTTCAGTCCAAGTTTGTGGTTTATTTGAGATTTTCATATCGCAAGAGTGTATTGAATTTTTTTTTTTAAGAGTTTTTCAATTTTCCCAAATTCGTGAGAATCTTTTGTGAAGGTTTATGTAACGACTCACGTCAGCTAACCTGCTTACCATTGGCCTAACCACGTGGCTCAAAAGATTAACTTTGAGTTATTTAGTAGCTGCTCACGATTCATTATAAACTATTCCCACTTTCGATTAATAGCCGATGTGGGACTTTCTTTTCTGGCGTCTCACAGTTTAGAACTCCTTAGAAACAGGAATGAGCTCATTTTGTGCGTAGGATCCAGAGGGAGTCATTGAAACAGGAAAGTCCCTACGTATTCACTTCTTTGATAATGAACAAGAGTGCTTGAAGATGATTGAGGACTAGGCTTTTGTGTGTTTTTGATTTTGTTTTTCTTTATTTCGGTTGTAATACATGTTGGTGTGTCCTCTGATTGCTGCGGTGGTGGGCGGTGGTGGGTGTTGGTGTTTCAAGTCATTTGGTGCTGTGTCTTCCTTTTTTTGGTGTTTTGGGTTGGCATTTTGTCAAATTTGGTTGTTGATGTTGAAGTGGTGTGAGGCGGTGTGTTTCCCTTTGGGGGCATGTATCTCTTGCCTTGCTCTTTCATCTTCATCTTTTTTCTAGGTACATACTTAGTGTTAGGGGGGAGGGTGGGACTTGAACCCCACACCTCATGCAGGGGCAAAGAGCCGTGCCAATTGCCAATGCCGGCTTTGATGTTTGAGTTGATCAAGTCCGACTCCAAATTTGGTTGCTCACTTACTAGCAAGTTATAAAAAATAAAAAGACATACAAGTCAAAAAAAAAATTCAAGGTTAACAATGTACTTTTAGTTTGAATTACGTCAAAAAAATCAAAATGTAACTCCTATTATAATGCTTTATGATTAGCAAAATTCGATTACAAAAAAAATTCCTTGCATTTTTTGAAGCAAATTCTTTAATAAAGTCATCCTACTTTTTGAATTAAAGGTAATTATTGTGAATTAAATAAATACTTAAAAATAAGAATCTTGACGGAACGGAGTCTTAATCTCTTTTGTGAAATGGTAGTTTAAAGGTAAATTTTTATCAACCTCAACTTAGAGAACTCATCTCCACTGAAGTAACTATAACCCACATAGTCAACACAAAATTCAATATGGCAAGCAACCTATACCATTTGGAAACAACCATCTTTCCACTAAGAAAAAAACACTTATAAAATCAAGGCCGGTGACCTTCAATTTTGCTACTTTTCTCGACAATATTATTTTCAAATGTCCAAGTTCTTATAATAACTCATCCATCACCATGCTGGTTGTGTTGCAATAAACTTTGTTTAATTTGAAACTAATTTTTTTTTTTTTTGGGTTTACATTTTTTTGGGTGCCCCATGCCGGCCGGAGTTACCCAATTCCGTGGGCTTACCCTCGGCCGGCCCTGGCGCCCCACTTGCGGTTGTAATTAGTTGTATGGGAAAAAACTGTGTATATGAAAATTCAAAGGATAAGTACCTTGATCGTCAACGACTCTTCGGCCATGATAGGATCAATATTAAATGGCTTGAAATCTGTTGAAAAATAAGCCCCAGGTGACCTTGGTTCTACCTTAAACTTCTTGCAAAATGGTAGCCAGTACTTTGAGAAGCGAGAAGCCTCTAACAGAGCATACAACATCAACTCAGATCCTCCATCGTCAGAAAGATACACACTCAGCTTCTCTGTCGGGTAATCGTATGCCATGACCGATAAGACCGTGTTCACCACCATTAGTGGTGGTTCTACCGTATGGTCAGCCGTGCATACAAATAAGTCAACTTTCGGAAGAACTTTTTCGTATCTGTTATTTTACAGTCACAATAACCAGCACGCCGTAAAACACACACACACATGAGAGAGAGAGAGAGAGAGAGAGAGAGAGAGAGAGAGAGAGAGAGAGAGAGAGAGAGAGAGAGAGAGAGAGAGAGAGAGAGAGAGACCTTTGAGATAGCCTGTCTTTGAAGGTATAACGGTAGATGGGATTCCATCGAACAAATTGTGTGATAAGCCAGTAGAGAGCAAACCAGAGCTCTGCCAGAGTAATACCAATCC
Organism: Rhododendron vialii; assembly: GCF_030253575.1. NCBI lineage: Eukaryota > Viridiplantae > Streptophyta > Magnoliopsida > Ericales > Ericaceae > Rhododendron > Rhododendron vialii. The sequence continues at coordinate 20,264,855 of NC_080569.1, read as the reverse complement.
AAGTCCATGTTTCGAGTCCCCCTTGTAATGGTAAATGAATAAATCTGTAAGAAAATATCGAACATAGTCCAATGATCACTGAAGCAGCATACACCTGGTAAGCTAGGCGTCCCTTTGCTGCCTTTGTTTCAAACAGAGGTACATAATTTTCTTTCTTCATCTCTCAGCTTGGAGTGGCAGCAGGCTAGGGTATGTGGAATTAAGTGTATCGGATCGAGGGTATGTGGCCTTAAATGTAGTTCGGCAATTTGAGGAGGAGTACTTTCAAACTAGTGGAGTATTTGAGTGCCGTGTTGTGTTGGCGCATCAATATTTGTCTACTTGCGATGTAATAATATAATAAAAGCAGCTATATATATAAAATGATGAAGTACAATGTTGCAAAAGTCTTACGGTCCTAGAAACAGTGATCTAGAATTTGGAAGGGAATGAACGTTATAAATTATGATTACGACTGTTTCGATGAGTACTGTTGTTTGGTCCCTAGCTAGATTGCCATGCTTTATTGTGACCGACATGCAACTCATACGTTGGCTTGGACACATGATTTTAATCTTCAGAGGTGAATGCATATATAATTAATCCAACGTATTTATGAAAAATTTGACAATATAATACTCCATCCGTCTCAAATTGAATGACAATTTTTGATATTTGTGTCAATTTCAATTTCTTATATCTTTCTATATGAATCTCAAAAAATATGCAATATGGATCTTATTTGATACTGTAGTTCTCGATTAGTTTTATTATGCAAAGTTTTCAAACCTATGAAAAATATTATAAATTGAAAGATATAAGCAATAAAAAATGGTATAAATTTCAAAAATTATTATCTTTTTTGAAACGAAGGGAGTAACAGCTAGGGTAAATTGGAGACTCGATAGAGGTGGGCAATTACCCTTGTTCATCCTCCATATCGGTACTGGTCATCAAGCAAAAGAAAATTAGTACGCATGCAGTTGTCGATTCATTCGATCTTATATTTGGCAACAAGTAAGATTTTATGCTATTAATTTGTCTTACTCTATTTGATTGAACACCCGACATTTCTCTCTTTCTCTCTCTTTAAAACTCTAAAGAAACTGTCGCCCCACATCTCTTCCTTCCCCTCCCCCAAGGTTTTACAACTCAGTAGGTCACGGGAGGGGAGGGATTTCTCTCCTTGTGGGATTTTTCCATCTCCCGATCTTAGACCTCAGAGGTTTTCTCTCCTTTCCCCCTCATCCCCATCCTCCTCCTCCCCAAACTACCATCCGCCGCCCCTCCTTCACCTCTCCCGCCGTGTAGTCCGACGGCTTTTGGAGGTAGTGCCTTGTAGATTGTGGTCACCGGAGGTGTCCTCCCTTGCCGGAGTAGGAAATCTAGGTTGGTGGATGAAGTCTGCTCCGGTACGGCGAACTCCATTCGGTTCCGTTACCAATTTTTGTCTTTTTTGTTCTCTTCTTAATTTGGTGTCCCCTATGTGGGATTCTCCCCGTTTGTGGGGCTTATATCACCATTGTGTGTGTGGGTGTTTTTTGATTATTTTCTGCTGTGCTCCGACTGTTTGGAGCGATAAGTTTAGTTGGAGTTGGGCGTAGTCTTTGTACTGAGTCCTCTCTTGCTTGATTTCTTGATCATTTGTTTAAGGATGAAGTTTTTTCTTGATGTACTGTTTCTTAGATCCATAATATTATCTGTTATTGTTTGGGCAAAAAAAAAAATTTGTTTTACTCTAGCTAGAATATTAACAACGACATTGAACATGATTGCTTGTAATTATCTATCACGCAGTTCCGTGGCGAACTAGAATAAGCTAGGTTACGATACTGTACAAGCTAGCCAATTGAGACTGTGAGATCGAGGTGGGCGTGTTTTGGATTGTCCTTTTCACTTCAATAAGTCTAGGTACACTATTTCCAACCACTACACCATCTACTACGTTTTTTGTAAGGCCCACCTCGGGTCTCAAAAAAATACAGAAAAATGTTCAAAATTTTTAAAATAATATATTATGGGGTTCTGTAAAAAATCAGCTCCAACAAATATCAATAAATATTATTTCTTGATTCGTAGGGGCGAAACTGTACAGTTGCGCAGTTTCGCCTCTACAAATCAAGATATAATATTTACCGATATCCGTTGGAGCTGATTTTTTACAAGGACCCATAAAATATTATTCCAAAATTTATGAAAATTTTTCTATATTTTTTTGGAATCCAAAATAAGTCCCACAAAAAATATAGTAAATAGTGTAATTGATGGATAGTAGTGTATGTAACATCTCTCTTTTTCACTTTTGCAACCAAAATCAGCTTGGTGTTGATCAAATCAACGGTACTTTTGATTTAAAAGGAGCGGTGACTGATTGATTTAAAGCTAACCACCTCAGAGTGTGGGGATTTATGTTTTATCTTTTTATTCATTCAAAAAGATTTACTAATTGTACTAATTAAGGGACGAACACAAAATTTGAGTGTGGGTTGGACGAATATTATAACAAACGTCTTTAAAACATATGATATGAAATACAACATCAATTAAGCCAATTCAAATTGCACAAAAAATTATCAACATAATTGTCATATATATATATATATATATATATATATATATATATATATATATGATTACAAAAATATGAGATAGCAAATAATCACATGCATACAGTATAATGTATCAATTTCTACTCCGAACGCAAAATATAGAACCTTGCTTCCATCCCTATCCAATACGTAAGAACTTAAAATTGCGATTCGAAGCTCTTCCAAATGTAAAAGGCATTTTATAATGGGATCAACATCAAAGTGCCGTGCAATGTCTTTCTCAATGTACTAGAGCATATAACTCGCAATGAAATCATCCTACATTCTATTCCGCATTCTTGTCTTCAACAAGGGGATAAATGATGGATTTTCTTGTTTTCCCCAATACATGGCACAATTCAGAAAATTGTGAACAAATTCTAAAACTCTGATTAATGCTTGAAAACGTACATCGATCAAACTCATAATTTTGCAATTGAAACTTCAAATGTAGCTTTTCTTTCTCGATGAAATTCTAGAGGCATCATATATTTGCAAGCTTGCAAATATCATCAATATTGAAAGATCTATAACCATCCCTAGGATCTAAAACAAAGCTTAGAACAAGTAGATTCATCACATCCTCCTTAAAGTGATTATTCAATTCTCTTTTTTTTTTCTTGGCAAAAGAAATTTTATTAAACTTTGAAAATGATACAAAGATTAAAAGGACAAGGGTAAGTAAGTAAAAACAACCCGAGACCCAAAGAGAACCGTTAATTGGCAAAGAAACCAACAATGAAAAGAAAATACCACAAACATAGCTCACACCAATGAAAAAACCAACCACCCAGTCCTAGTAGCAAAATCAAGGAACGAAACACCAAAAGAACAACAACAAGCAACCAAACAAAATAGCAACAACAACCAGCCTTTGACCAACAAAACCAAGCAATACCCGCTAGAGCAAAACCTAGTAGAGCGCAACCAGTGAGAGAAACAATCAAACAAAAATCCTAGCAATTTGCAACAAACACATGCAGCAAACCAACAGCATAGAAAGCAACAGGAACACATGCAAAAACCCAAAGAGACCAGTAGAAACTGTATCAAAACTCCACAGAAATGGAAGCATCTTCTTACAAATCATCAAAGCCATCAATAATAACATTGAGCTCCTTATCCGAAATCTCACCATCCTCCATTTCCATCCCAAAATAATTTTTAATAATATCTCTCTACCCGTCATAATAATTAGGGATACTTAAATATTCATCTTTAGATCCCATCCCATGTAAGTATTCATCTTGGTCATTTTGAACGATTATGTTTTCATCCTGACATTTAAATAAACCCAATTTTACCCCTATTTATACTAATCTGATTACTCTATATATAGCAAAGCATTTTAAGTCCAAATTTTAACTTCGCAAGTTCTAAGTAAGAAGATAATGATCCTTTGACCAATTTGAAATCCATTTCCGTATTTATAGATTTCACAATCCGGAATTCTCGGTCTGATCTAGCTCCAGATCAAAAGGAGCGAAAGGCAGTCACGCCATTCTCCAAAAAAGAAAATACACATGGCTGCATGAAACCAAGAAGGCCCCAAACCCAGCATGGCGTCAAAATCACCCCATCTCCGGGGCCGGTGGCCGCATCATGATTTTCCGCTGCCACAGCTTGGGGATGGAGGACGGCAGTAGGGATGGGGACGGAATTTTGGGATGTATCGTATAGCGGTGAGGATGGGCCATATGGCGGCAACATGGGCGGAGTAGCACTAGGCATGGATCAAGGGCCATTTTTCTTATCGTGGCCATGGGTTTGGGTTTTGAGTAGCACTGATTGAAGCACGTCAGTGATGGATTACCATCTTATTCTACGATTCCGGCATGGCTGATTGCGGTGGCGGTGATGGAGGAGCGGAATACTCTGAAGGAGCGGTATTTTTATAATCATGATGGTGTATTCATGAATTCATGAATGTTTTTTCATGGTGTATTCCTCTTGGTTCATGAGATCATGGCTCAAATTTGTATTTTTATAATCATGGTTAATTCATTAAATCATGATTGTTTATTCTCTGATTAAATCATGGTGTATTCATGGCTTGATCATGATGTAATCTTGAAATCATGGTGTATTCTTTGATTTATGAAACCATGGCTCAGATTTGTATTTTTATAATCAAGGTGTATTCATGAAATCATGATTTTTTTTTTCTTCTGATTATATCATGGTGTATTCATGGCTTATCTCTTTTTCGATTTGTATTTTTTTTTGAAAGTTTATCTCTTTTTTCCTTCCCCAATTATTCCTTTTTAGAATTCCCTAATATTGTGCATTCCTTCCATTTTGAAATCACCTATTAAGTATCATTAAAATTCAAATTCCACCAAGATAGGAAGCAAATATATAGCTACACACACACACACACACACACACATATTTATATATCATTAAAAAGGGCAAGAAGGGTAATTCACTCATTGAAAGGATGAAAACATAACCGCTAAAAGTGAGCGGGATGAATACTTACGTGAGATGACTTATTGGGATGGATATTTAAAAACTCCTATTAATGCCCAAGTATCACCTAATAATTACGTGACAATCAATTCTTGATAACAAATTTTCGCATATTACCACAAATATTGAAACTAGAGTACGTAGGGCGGTCGCCCGGGCTCATCCGCCCTTGCGTTCGTCCTTTTGGTAGCTTGACGACCAACACGTGAAAAAGGCCACCAAATCCCTTATGGACAATTATTTCTTCAACCGATTAACCGTTCTTTCTTTTTTCTCTTTTAGTTTGCAAAAGGTTTATGTTTGTGATATATAGCTATGGATAAAAAATTTAGATTGTAGCTTCAAATCCTATTATGGATTGTGAATTTTGGAATTTAGAAGTGGATAAACATATTTACCATAGCAGTGAAATTATGATTAAGCTCTAATAAAAGTTGATGTTGTGTTTACTGCATAAAGCTGAAAATAAGCATGTATGAAATTTAAAATCTAAAATTTGATCCGAAAAAACCAGAAACTATCCAAACCTAGCTTTGGGATTTTCATAATTTTTATTTCCTTTTTAGCTTTTCAAAATATATATGTAGAATCTAAGAATTTGTTATCTACAATTTTTGGTAAACGTTCCAAACCGAATCTAAAAAACTAGAATTTCAAAAATTTGAAAAAAGAAAAGAAGGCAATTTCTCGTAAACACACACAACGAAACAAACAAAAGGGAAATGGTTGTAAAGTAACATCATAGACTATTATGCCATGTCAAACTGATGCAGGGGCGCTGCTGTCCCTTAGGGGCAGCAGCTTGCGGCTGTGTTCAAGCTGTGGGTCCACTCCAGTCTCGCTCCAATGATCGAAAGTGTTCACTTCGTAAAACTCGTCGAGTAGAACAACTATGCAAAAAATCAGTTCAATTAAATATCATTAAGTGCCCGATCGGAACCTTTTTATCTTGAAAAGAATAGATTCAAAACACTGGATCAAATCCACTGTAACTCATGGACTAAGAGTTATATGTGTTCCAATCAGGTACTTAATGATATCCAATTGAGCTGATTTTTTGCATGGTTGTTCTACTCGATGAGCTCTACGAAGTGAACGCTTTCGATAATTGAAACAAGACCGGAGTGGACCTACAACTCGGGCACAACAACAAACTGCTGCCCCTAAGGGATAGCAATGCCCCCGCTTCCCATGTTATGTGGCTTCTTTTACTCTAATTAAATGGCTAGATCCCGTATGCACGTTACCCTACATTGTTTGTTTATTACTTAGGGTTCATGCTAACCTTTTTTTTTTTTTTCAAACCGAAAGAAGATTTTATTATTACTACATAGAAGGTGAGCTAGAGGCTCTAACATCATTAAGGGCTAGGGCCAAGAGCCATTGGGGAAAATCACTCCTCCAACTCATCAACCCATTATCCGACATAGAAGGTGAGCTTTGAAATTTAAGGGCTAACCTTGTATTCAAAAGGTGACCCATCTACATGAAATTCCTAGAACTGCCACTGTATACAAGCACGATAAGCAACATGCTGTCAAATACTCCAAGACATACTAAGAATACGACTGAGAGAGCCTGTAAAATACTCCAACACATACTGAGAGAGAGAGAGAGAGAGAGAGAGAGAGAGAGAGAGAGAGAGAGAGAGAGACATGCTGTCAAATACTCCAAGACATACTAAGAATACGACTGAGAGAGACTGTAAAATACTCCAACACATACTGAGAGAGAGAGAGAGAGAGAGAGAGAGAGAGAGAGAGAGAGAGAGAGAGAGAGAGAGAGGACAATTTATGTGCTTTTGGAAGTTGGATCTATTAATTCACTATGTTTTTACTCAATTAACACGTACCTTTGCATGTTGCATACACTATCCCCTTTTATTATGGTATTTTCAGTTGGTTTTATTTACTGTTTTTGAAATGTTCAGGACCCTTTTAATGACATTGCCTCTTCTTTCTTCATTTTTGTAGACACCCCAATCTGATTCCCTGATCGTTTTACTTCCTTTTTCGGTTGTTTGATTCCCCGATGATGATTCAGGTCGAAAACAGTTTTGAAAGAATGGAATGACTTGAGCTTGGTGTGGGTGGAACCCATCTTTAACCCTAAAGGCCTTTAAAATCCAAACCTGGACCTTAGGTTTGACAGTCGCGCGATGCACTGGATCCCTCGCGCGATGATTCACTTGCCAGGTGGTCGTCAAAGTCAAAGTTTTGACTGTTGATCCTTCGCGGGGTTAGCTTGACACTCGCGCGATGCACCCAATCCCTCGCGCGATGGTTAACACCTGTCATTTTCACCAATTTCCAGTTGGATTGCGTGGTGATCAGGGGGCTACAGGCCTATGTAACCCCGTTTCGTCGATTGAACAGCGTCCTGCAGGGTTGCCCTTGCACCACCTCTCCCCCACTCTCCCATCACCTTTGACACCCCACTTCTCCACCAAGTAATTGCAACCAGCCTACAAGGCTGGTTGCATTGCCTTGCTTAGCCACCAACCAACATTTCCTTCTATAAGTACCCCCCCTCCCCCCCACCACCCCATGGTTCATCTTCAAGGGTTACCAAAAAAATTGCCAAAAGAAGAGAAGGAGACATAGGCCTAAGCACTTCTTCCATTCCAAATCACTCCTACACACTCATTTCCAAATCACACCACCTTATTCAAGCCATTTTCAATACACTCAAGCAAAGGTATAATACCTTTCTGTTTACTATTTAGACCCTTGAGGGGGGCTAGCAGGGTCATGGCTGGTAATCAATACCAGTCTTGGCCCTAAAGCTAGCAAGGTTTCAAAAGCTGTGGCCAACTACACCCTCGCGCGATGGTCTTGCTCACTCGCGCGACAGTTCTGTTTGCACGAGATTGGACCACGTGGGGAAGGGATGCTGGTCTTTAAGTTTCTTGTCATGTTCATAGTCACTTTCAAGTCTTTTTATAAGTATTAGCTCACTGCTTTGCATGATAAAAATCATAGTTTAGCTTAGCTTACGATTTCACTTGGTTCGGAATGCCCTTGGGATGCTCTTGAACGTGTCTCATAGCCCCAAGCATGCAAAGCAATTCCTGGAAGTCCAGTCACAACCCTCGCGCGCGTGTTTCACTCTGTCGAGCGATGATTTGCTGATTTCCAGAGACTGCCCTTGCATGGGCAGCTTGACCTTGGCCTCTAGTTTAGTCACCCCCACTGTTTAGGGGTTGTATATCCAAATTATTACTGCCTGTTGTAATATTATTTACTTTCAAGTACATATAAACTGCTTGATTTGCACCTGGGTGAGCACTGGTCCTTCGAGAGCCCAAAAGGGGGTAAAATTCAAACTGTAGGTGAGGCATCAACACTCGCGCGAGTGTATGGGACCGTCGCGCGATGGTTTATTTGCATGCAGGTTGATCCACGCATGCAAGTTGGCCTTTATTTGTGTCAGTCTCATACAACGCCTTGTTTTGGTGTTTTGATCACAAGTGTTGGGTTTTATCCCACTTGTTATGTTAACATTCTATCTATCCACGCTATTATCTATCATGTTCCGCAAAATGTTACAGTTTTAAACTCCGATTAACTGTTCCCCCGCCCTAATTGGCTAAAATTGATTAATAAAACAGAATCGCAAATAAAACATCTTTCGCAAATGCCTAAGTAGAGACCGATCTCCGGATTGGGCGAGACGGGTGCTATAAAACCCTTCCCCTCTCGTAACCTGGCTCCCGAACCCAGATATGGTTATGACGGACTGGTTCCTTAAACTTTTTCAAATCAATCAGCGCGGCAAGTGCTTCGAAATACGGTTCCTTGGGTATCGAACCTTCAAACCCGAGTGGCGACTCTGTATTTTCGCAAGCGCTTGACGTCCAGCTAAAAAGCGCTCCCGCAGACCGGCATTTTTCTCTTTGGGAAGGGAACGGAATCCTTTCTCGAGAAGGAAAAGGGCACGCATGCCCACAATTTTCCAAGGTAAAATGGTATGGAAGGCACCATCAAGCTCTCCAGATGACCCATTATCATCTAGAGAGATACAAGGAGGATTCACTTGAGGCCTCACATTTGAACTTCTCACCCAAAGTGTCCTTGTGGCAGGAAGGAACATGACTTTGTGTGAGCAGTCATAATGGGATTTTTTTGAGCATCACAACTTTTTTTCATGAATTTTGAATTGGAACATCTTCACAAAAATATGGAGCCGTTACTCGGCAACTTGGTTGTCCAAAAATACCTAGCAACTTTTTAGCCGTTACCAAGAAACCTGGCTACAAGACTTCAACCATTAGAAAGTAGACTTTCTGTACATCAATTTTGATATATAATTTGCTCCAAATGGTGTTCGGGGTGTGGACCGGTGTAGATTGGGACACAAGCCAAAGCCCAGGTTGTCGTTAAGCCTGTGGAGACGCCTTCGCCTCGATCGTGCTGTGCCGTCCTACCTATTTAAAGTTTGGGAATAGGTCAAGGGTGTTGCACCCCCGATGCCTCTAATCATTGGCTTTACCCGATAGAACTCACACACAGGCTCCAGCTATCCTGAGGGAAACTTCGGAGGGAACCAGCTATTGTCTTCTTGCTAATATTGTGGAGCATGGATTTGTATTTCATCCAAACCAGGGAGCCGCAATTTCATTGACTTGCTCAATTCGGTTGTTGGTTTGGGAACTGGAGTTGATGATGTTGATGAAGACTGAGAGGAAAGAGGCGATTCTTGTGGTGAATATGGTCTGGATCTGCGAACGCTTTCTTAATATATTCTTAGTGGTAAGAAAGTGTCCGCAGATCCGGACTATTGAAAACACAATCCAATGGCTGAGAGCATGGCGATGACGAAATATTTCGTCACATTTTTAATAATTATTTGTTACCCATTTTCAATTTCATCACTAATTGTGGCAGGTAATTGATCAAGGGCTTGTCTCCAAATGTGAACCTGTGGTTCCTCGCCGTATTTTAGGACCACTAAAATCCAATTTGTGTTGACAAGTGAATTAAGTCGACAAACAGACCATCTCCAACATTTCAATTAAACTTCCTCAATTTGCAAATTCATTTCACCAGCATATCAAAAAGGATTGCAAATAATCACACCTTTCATCTCCACTCCAAAATAGTGCTGCAATATCCACTCCATTATGTATTTCCGGATCACTCCCATGAATCGCCCTCTTCCTTGGCCAAATCCACCAGAACCCTACTATCGTGCGTTGGTTCAAACCCAGCTCACGCGAGTCAAAGTGCCACCTGTCAGTCAATGGTCAGCTTGGACTGTTAACCAGGGTAGGGGCAGACTGACCAGCGCGAGCCAGTTGAGAGAGAGACAGAGAGAGAGAGAGACCTTTGAGATAGCCTGTCTTTGAAGGTATAACGGTAGATGGGATTCCATCGAACAGATTGTGTGATAAGCCAGTAGAGAGCAAACCAGAGCTGCCAGAGTAATACCAATCCGAGTCCATGTTTCGAGTCCCCCTTGTAATGGTAAATGAATAAATCTGTAAGAAAATATCAAACATAGTCCAATGATCACTGAAGCAGCATACACCTGGTAAGCTAGGCGTGCTGCCTTTGTTTCAAACAGAGGTACATAATTTTCTTTCTTCATCTCTCTCTCTCTCTCTCTCTCTCTCTTTCTCTCTCTCCAGGAATGGATAAATGGGAAGCGTATTGGACTGGAGAGTATCTGGCCTTACTTTAATACATATCGTTCACGTGTTTGAGAAATAAATATAACTGTTTGAGTACAATATGCAAAATTTTATTAATATGGCAAAATTTAGATTTGAACATGATGTGGGTGGTGTGCGCGGGCCTTCCCCTGTCCTTGGCAATTATTTCTAATGTGATAGTAGTAGTAATTTATGTACTTGACTTGGCCCTCTTTAAGTAATCTTCTTGTGTTTCTTACCATACGTCAGTTTTAACTAGAGCGTACGAGGGGATTATTGACACAGTTATTATTTTCCTGATCGGATTCAAGAGTTTATTTGACAAAACAAAAGGAAGCCTAGATGAGGATTGGAGCTTACTATTAAAAACAAGATTATACTTAACCTTCTGGCTAAAAACCTTCTAGCTAAATTATCGAACTTAACTTTCTAGTCTAGCTAAATTATCAGTCGTTCATGCTAGAGAGCGCTGGTATCATAACATCCCAATGATCTGGGTGTCTGAGTTTTCGGAACCCTGTTTTAAACTAAATCTCCAGTTGTTTTGAGGTAAAATATTTTACAAGAAAAAATATTTCTCATGTAAAATGATTTTGCTGAAGTCATTCTCTTTTCTTTTGTTATCCGGTGTTTCGTGCAACACTTTTGACAAAAATTTACCGGAACAAAACTTTCACCGGAGAGTTGAGATAAAAAAAAAAAAGTTCAATTTTTTACAATCAAAGATGTGAGTGAGATGCCGAGATCACTCCCCCTTCTAGAGAGAAATAGATTTTAGAGAGATCTAATTCAACATTACAGGGAGAGAAGGATGGTCTTTTCGATAGAACTTCCACTTCGAGCCCTGTAATCAGTATATGATGCAGAATATATAAATAGTTGCCTTATAGGAAGCATAGTTGTTTCTTGAAATGTTACTGATACATCATACATGCAGTTCTACTGAAAGCTTTGGGTCATATGGACAGTATCCTAATACAGGAAGGCTCCTGTATGAGCAAGGATAGCGATGATAACTGCTTGGTATGTGATAGCAGAGGGCATGCGGCCGTTGTCCTTCCGAAAGAAGAGCCCTCCATAGACAGGCAGATTGATTACAACCACTAACCCACATAGGAGCATCTGCAATGCCAATTGATCCAAATCCCCATGTTGTGAATCCATGAAAACCCTCTTTAGTGCACCAAAGAAGCTAAAGAGGTTGACCATTGAGAGTGTTGCTAATATATCGAACATTGGTGAAGGAGCACCAAACTCCATGACCTCTTTTTCGTATCTCAGGGACACATCCTCATCGGCCACCTTTGATGTGAGGATAAAACCTGACTTTGCAAACCCTAATAGCTTCAAGATATTTTCGGTGAAGCCAAATAGGTAGGAAGTTGTTCTTTTGTACAGCCACATCCTCTGATCATTCCACCATTCTTGAAATGTTCCCCCGATCCAGACTAACTCGCCTAAGCTGTAAGCATATTTTGCAGCAATGACATACAGAAAAGGCAGGACCCAGGGGCTTGATACCTGTGGCAATACTATAATTCAGTTTTCGCTACTAGCATTGTTTAGCTAGGTTTTGGCAATAGGTTAACGAGAATTTTGAAGTTTGAACATATTAATGCACACATGAAAATGGACTGTGATATTCTGGAATTTAAGTAACTAGTAACTAGGTTAGGAGAAGTAGTTGGAATGGTTTATTAATAGGTTAATGGTTCTGAACTCATTCAAACAATGAGATCTCTCTTAGAAAAAGTTTTGGAAAGTTGAGGTCGATACCTGTGGGAACAAAGAGAGGCCTCTGTGGATACAAAGAGATGGTACAACAACATAGTACAAGGTAGCAAAGCAGTTGGGAGCCCATAGCAAGCAGACAGAGTACGAAATTTGAAGTTTCAGGGGGATTTTTCCATGCCCGTAAACAAGAGGGCAGTATTTGGAGAGAAAGATTTGGAGATCTCCTTCCGACCACCGTTTGTGTTGTACGAGTGCCTGCAACAGAGTTGTGGGAGCAAGTCCCAGAAATGCTTTCCTTTCTGGATTGTAGTACACAGATCTCCACCCTCTACATTGTATTGATAAACCTGTAATCACATCTTCTACTGGACACCCATACTTTAGTCCCATCTGCATATCGACATCATCCGAGTTCATAGGATGTACATAACTATAAGCCATAAAGTGTGTGGACAGTTGGGTGTGTATGGAGGAGAAGAGAGAGAGAGAGAGAGAGAGAGAGAGAGAGAGAGAGAGAGAGGACCTCCTTTCCCCATTCAGTGTTCACTTCGTAGCTGCAACTAGCGAGAGTTCTGCAATTTTCGACAAGAACCTTTGCACTCTCTTTAGCCCTTTTGTTATTCTCCGTCCACCAGTCATTTTGGTTATCTTTTTTATACTTCTTCCCGCAGAGGATATCTCTCCTATGAAAGCACCCAGTACCAATGTAAAGAGGTCCTCCATTGGCATCTGTACCCGGAAGCTCCACCTTCAAGTTTGTCAAAATTAGAATTATCCAATGTGTCCTATGAATACCAACATTATTGTAGTTAGTTTTCGAGTGTTTGTTAATGCTCACCTCCATAATTACCCTCAAGGAACCGCTATAAAAATCATTCTTCGTGATATTATCAAAACCCTGTGGAAACTGTACAAATGCAATCCTCTGACTCTTCTCTTCATCCATGAGAAAGCACAGAGCATCTCTTAGTGACCCGGAGTTGTTTGAATACATGTCGCAATCCACAGTAAGGACAACCTGACCGTTGCTTATCCGTGATGACACCCTTAACTACATAAATAGTACATCACATATCGAAGCACGACAAAATAGAATTAGTTTGGAGTACTTGATAATTGTAGAGGGTACGCGAGTGGCCCGAGCATATGTCCAAAGCATTCAAGCAAATCCTTTGAACTCCCAAAAACTATCAGAAAGAGTTCATTTGGAATTTGTATAGAACTTTGTCAGAAGTAATTGTTAGCCCTTTCTTAATAGAGTACCTATAGCTGTTTAGGCTGATGAAATTTGCCAAGATTTTGATTACTTAACCAGATAAATAGCTTAATGGATACGGAGTATAAGTGATTAATAGTAATGTATTGCGACTAATGAGACTACTAGGCAACGACTTAAATTTAAGAAGCATTGCCTTTAATAGTAAAATATTATGTATTCCACATGTTCCTTCATTACTTTTGCAACGATATTATCAACTCTATGAAAGTCGTTTTTATACGAGTTAACGGGTGTTAGTAGGTTAATCCACAGAGGGTTTCAAAGACTATCCATAACCCTGAATCTCGAACACCCATGACGGGGCAGGAGCCCATGGGAAGGAAAAGAGTTACCAACTGGGTCAGGAGCCCGTTGGTCGTTTTTACTTGCATTTGGGAAGTAGAAGTAGTATATTTAACTTAGACGTGGTACGGAATGGACCATGTTGTGGAACTCACTTGAAAGGTGTGTTAAGATTTGCATTTATAAGGAAGAGAAGCTATAATTTCGTCAAGGCAGGGTGCGTTTGAACTTGATTTATGGTAACATAAACATCATCATTGTTCCGTATGTGTGTGTTTGCTTTTATGTATGTATATGCGTGTAAGACGACTTACAAGAGCATTCAGGGCTCCTGCTTTGAAGTTATGGTGATATTGCGGTCTCTTCTCCCGTGCCAAGTATACCAGAGTTGGCAAGGTTTGTCCTTCAATATCCACAGCCCTAGGATCTCTCCCATCAGTAATTATCTGTGAAGTTTACAAAAAGAGCTATATCATTAACAACAAACGTCAGGAATCCTCTACATCGATCCTTTTGTTTGTTCTTTTTATTAAGTTTCTGGTAATGATATAGCAATTCATTACGCGAAACAGAGCGAAATGTACATGAAGAATGGTGGGATGGTCGCGTCTGCTTGAAACCAAATCCCATTCCTGAAAGACTTTGTGCTCTTTTCTTGCTTCTTCTGGAACTTGGCCCAACTTTGTAGCATTATCGATCCATTTCTTCATATCTTCATACAGTTCCTATGGAGAGAGAACGAATTGTTTCCATTAACATTAACAAAAGAAAAAAAAAGAAAAAGTGGACAACGATTGTTAATGGGAAACGAAAGTTTAGCAGGTGGTATGTAAGGGATCTGTAGGAGATTGCTATTTGCTACATCTATAGTTTGGACAATCCTCACTGCAGGGTCCTCTTGAAATCAATAATTGGGACGCGATCGACTTTACGTTTCCTCCTCGTCCAAGTTTTTTTTAATTTTTCTTCCTAGTCAATTTCATTCCAATACAAGAGTTTTCGGAATCGAGATCCTCTCCTGTGATTTCTTATGTGATGTAAAACTGAACTCACTATGGTCTCATCTAACAATCCAAGTTGTTCATTTCGTAGGAATTCATGTGTAAGTTGTTCATGAATAAGTAGTCCGATCAAACGTTAGTATCCATTGCCGATCAAAGGAAAAAAAAGACATTTGTATCCATTAGAATGAACACCACATTTGCTTTAAACATAAGTATGATTCGGCCAAGCTTTTATTGATGTTAGATAAACCTAATTTTGTAAATACATCGACGATATAAACATATTGATCAATAAAAGAAACAGGGAAAAGTTTACAATACACACTTCTTCTTAAAATGGTGTACCATATGCATCTATTTTATGGTTCATTCATAACATTTTAATGTGTTTCGTAACTTTTGTTCTATAATTCATAACCTTTCTGTAGTACGATTCGTAACATTTTCATTATGATTCATAATATTTTAGTGTCTCTCATTACCTTTATATGATTCATAACTTTTTAGCAATACTATTTGTAACATTTTCTCTACAATTCATAACATTTTAGGGGTGCATATGATATATATACCCAAATAAGAGATGCATATTGTAGTCTTTCCTAACATGAACAGATCAAATTGTTATGGTAATGCACTATAGATCAAATTATTATTAATTTTTTTTTGCGAAGTTATGGTAATGCTCATTGAATGTATCTCACCACCATTGAGACATGTATATACATGACAAACACTATATTTATGAAAACTTTTTTCTATATGTAACTTCTTTACGTTTACGTTTACGTTTACCTTTTTTTGTTTTAGGTTTTTCTTTATTACAGTATAATTTTTTGAGGATTTGATAGTCCACTGGGTTGTCAATAGACAAGAGAAAAAAAACAATACTCACTTATCAAAAAAAAAAAAAAATCTCAGGACGATAAACTTTTTACCTTGGTGAATAGTTCCAGATAACACTTTTTGATACCTTGTACTCTTGTAGGTCTCGGTCAAGATTATAAAGCTAACAATGTGTGTACACAAAAATTGGAATAATCGACTGATCTAATCCAGACCGAATCAGGTTCTGCGTTGTAATAGTCTGATTATGGTTTTGATAAATAAAAATTGCTAGTTTTGGTTCGGTTATTGGTTCTCGATTGCGAAACCACAGTTAGAACCAAACCAATATCATCATAAACAAACATATATTGTTATGTTTTCTTATATGGTTAGGTAATTTCTTCTGTTAGTTATAATTGTTAATCATTTCGAGAGTAAAGACCACTTGCATTAGAAAAGTCTATAATCAATATACTAATATTCTAAAAATTGCTAGGCGCTAGGTGCCTCTCTCTGGCCCAATCAACACCTAGGTAGATTAGTTGTGAACTAATTCGGGCCTAGAGATTAGTTGATTTTTCTAATTTTTTAAAATTATCTCCCCACATTTCCTAAAATTTGAGTAATAAATGACATAAGAAAGAAGAAAAGAAATTACGAGTAAATAGTAACAACTACAGTAAAAAATAGCAACTGGTAACAAACAACTAGTCAAATACAAAATTAGATGTTCAAAGGTCCAAACAAAATAAATCAAGTACTTAGCAAATAAAATAAGTATACCTATTTTTTGTTTTCAAATTATAACAATTAACCCCCTCTCTTCTTAATATTACATACTTAACCCTAGAACTTTTAAAAGTTATGAAATAGACCCATTGACTAGTCCCCGACTAGCCAACTAATCCCGTCCAGCTAGCCGAGCCCACTAGTCGCTGCCTAGTCGACTAATCCATGTCTAGCTGATAAGGTGTTAATGAAAAAGGAGAGTCCTTTGAAGGCCGTAGTTCTCCACTAATGTACGAAATGCCTAATCAAAGCCTAGACCAAAAAATCTAGGCGTTGAGTGGCTGCCTAGGCCGATTTTTAGAATACTGTCAAGTACCAAAGATATTGGTCATATGCTTTTGTGAAACATAGGTTTTGAATCTTAATAAATTTCTTATCATTATTTTTTGTGGGTTATTTTATACCGTAAACCGGATCGGTCTTGCAATTTGGTCGTAGTTAGGCTCTCAATATATAATGGCTGGGTTTTGATTCTCAGCTCTCCATAATCATTCAAAATGGTCCATTTCGGCTAATGAATTTCTTCAGATCTACAATTCGACTGTGTGCATCCCTAGCTAAGGAAAAAAATGTCCTCTTGGATAAGCATGGTTGTAAAATCATGAAATTTTGAAATCAGTAGTCAACAAGAATAGCTTAAAATAGCATTTGCTAGTTCATATAAGGTTGGTTTGCTTGGCCACTAGACTAATAATGATGAAATTAATAATGTATCACACCTATTATAGTATTGTAGGACATTCCAGATTTTTTGGATTACATCTTCCATGAATATTTAAATCGGACCGGGAGAATTTAAAAAAAAAACCAACGGGTAGGTAATTTTTTTGAGTATACAGTCAAATATGTTCGTACCATGTCAGAGAAAAGGGCCCATAGAAATTTTGCTGTCTGATAGTGTGGATTTGGTAGTAATGATTTAAACACCATTCATGTTAGGGTGGGTTCCAGAACACATTTTTAAAAACTAAGTATTTATTTTATATTTTTAAACTTTAAAATAATGTAAATAAATAATAATTTTTTGATTTTTTTTGCATCGTTCAAAAGATCTCAATGAGATCTATCAAACAAAATTTATATTGTTAGAAACATTATTTACGTAAACATATTTTGAGCTTGAAATTATTTTCTTAAAAAATAAGTACTTATATTCGTTTTTGGAACGGGTCCACATTCCAAAAAAAGTAATTAAAAAATAAGGACCTCTTTTCAAATTTTAAAATAATGGGGTTACGAAAATAATTTTTCAATTTTTTTTGCAAAGTTAGATAGATGTCATCAAGATCTATAAAACTAGATCCATATTGCATATTTTTTAATTTCAGTAAGCCTATTATTTTTAAGTTTGAAAATTCCAAATAAGAACTTATTTTTTAAGGGGTAATTCGGAACGGGGACTCCGTTTCAGAACACCTTCTTAAAAAATAAATATTTATTTCACATTTTCAAACTAAAAAATAAGTAAATGAAAAATAATTTTTTGATTTTTTTGTATAATTCAAAAGATCTCATCAAATAAGATTCATATAGTATATTTTTTGATTTTAGCCAACTCATAATTTTTGAGCTTAAACTTTTAAAAAAATAAGTACTTATAGTCTGGAACGTGGAGAACTGGAGGCATGAAAGGACAAGAAATTGAATTATTTGTTGGTGTAATTACATCTTACCCCTTAAATTATCACACTTTTACAATTACCCTTAAACTACAAAATCCTACACTTGACTACCTTAAACTAGGTAATCCTTTCAACTAAAGCCCCTTATTAATCTTAACATCCATTAAAGATCTTAGAATAGTTTTCAAATGTGATTTTCTTCCAACCATGACAATGATATACTCTCTTCATCCCTTTTAAGTGTCCAGTGTCTCGTGATTTCAACTTATTAAGAAGACATTATTATTACACATTTTCCATCAACTTTTATCGCTACTTTCAAAAATTATCCTCCACTTTTACCCCTTAACTTTTCAAAAGAACAAAATGATAATTGGACAAATTTTTACCCATGACCTTTTCAAAATGGACACACTTATTAAGGGACAACCCAAAATAAAATATTGGACTCTTATTTGGGATGGATGGAGTACATATAAGCCTGCATATCTATCAACATCAGATACCATGCCATACCTTTGTCTTTTTCTTGTTTTACATTAAGAGTTATTCTGCATCTTGATGGTTTTAAATTTTTAATGATTCAATGGTACAAAGAGGTGTTAATGGGGATAAAATTGAGAAATATTGATAGATGGGGGTGATTGGAAGAAGAACGCAGTCAGAAGAATATATGGTCTTTGATTTTGTAAGATATACATATCAATTTGGAATTTCTAGTCATGTTTTGAGAAAATAAATATTTGAATACCATTCTGGGCTCTTAGATGACTACTGGAGTATTATACAACTGAATAATAATGGGCCCAAGTAAAAAGATTTAAGTAGTTTAAGGTTGGTCAAGTGCTAGGTTTCATCGTTTACTTTAGTATCACAAGCTATATTCATAGTAAGGTGTCGTTCCGCTTTCTTTTTCAAAAAAAAGGTAATTTCAAGTCAAATATAATGAAAAAACTTTCTTTTCCAACTTTCTTTTTCAACAAAAAGGTAATTTCAAGCTTAAATATAATGAAAATAAAAAATAATTTTTTAATTTTTTTGCACCATTTAAAAGATTTCAATGAGATCTATCAAACAAGATCTATATTGATAGAAAAATTATTTGCATAAACACATGATTTTTGAACTTGAAATTACATTCTTTTTCTAAAACTTTGATAAGCACCCGACAATGACATTAAGGGTGCGCTAGTTGGCTAGTTTTAATTGTTTCTTCCGTTAATTTAGTGGTTTTTAATTACTTTTGCGTGAAAGGTAGTTTAGTTTAGTTTTATAGAAAAAATCATGCCAAGCAGGGTTTTTGAAAGCCAAAGCTTGTCAAGATTATTCGAAGTGCAAAGATGATCAAGAACGGAATAATGAAGTTCCAAAGCTTAGGCTGGAAAGACCCGAAGAGGACCCGACGGCATGAAAGGCCAAGGCAAGGACCAAAAGTTAAGTGCTGGAGATAAGCAGCTCGGTACCGATACCTTCCGATTTGTTCTATCGGTACCGAGGGAATTAGCAAGGTTTCAGCGGCACTAGTTAAGCAGCTTGGTATTGATACCATATTTTGCCTTCTATCGGTATCGAAGCTCTTAGCACAGCAACGTAAGGCCTTTGCTATCGGTACCGAGGGACTTAGAGCAGATCTTCAGAGCATCACGCAGAATATACTGCGCGTGGAGTCCCGGAGTATAAAAGCTTGTGTCATTTTTGTACAAAAAAGTAAAATAGATTGAGTAGTACAACTTTTAGATCTAGAATAGATTTTGAATCTCTTTGCATTGTTCTTGAGTGTTCTTCATTTTCAGCTTTGAATATTTTAATTTCTGCCTTTATTTGTTAGTTTTTGATATTGTCGCTTTAATTAAAGTTGTTGCTTTACTCCCGATCTATCATAATCTCTTATTTTCTTCTAGTCTTGTTATTTCATTATGTTAAGTAGATTTTTGCTTGCTCCTATCTCAATAGATATGGGTGAGTAGTTTCCAAGGTTAGGTCATGGGGTGATTAGCACCTCATGGCTCAAGTAGAATTGCGTTTTTCACCATAAAGTTTAAACCTTTGGTTCGGGAATCGATGTGGGGTTCGGGTTTATTTGTCAAATCGCTAAGGTGTTAATCTCATTGATCATGTGTAGGTAGGAGTATCGCCTACCTACCACACATGATAGTTGGAGCTCTGACGCACGAGGCATTTGCTAAATAAATTCTAGAGCTAGCTTGGTGTTCGAACCATTCTATTTTTCCGATTCGGGAACCTTAATTGTATATCCTGAATTGCGTATTTGGGTGAGAAATGCAGTTTGACTTGAGTCATGAGTGTTAGTAATTCTTAGACCTAACCTGTCTTTTATTTTAGTTTATTAGCTTTTCAACTTAGCCCCTTTTAATTTCCACTACGCACGTAAAACCAAGTTGGCTGTCTAAAAGCCGAAAGCCCTTGGTTGCATCTACAAATCCAGCAAAGCCGTATTAATTATTTCCTTGGGTACGATCTTGGATTTCCGGATTATCATGCTTCAACTGACGTATTAGGCCCTACGCTTGGGGCGTTATCTCTTATATCTGAGCGAACGAAGCAAACTTCCTTTTTTCAAAACCTGGAACGGCTTCTAAGTCTCTTTCTATATTTTCTCTATGGTAGGACTTGTCGTCCTCCAAGGTTACTATCAAAGCCAAGAATGAAATTGTTGTGGAAGGAAATGATTGGATTTCGTGAAGTGTCATCGCTAAATTACCTTCCCTTAGATCTGTTGAGTCTATCAGGGACACTTTTCTCAATGAAGGGGTTCTTGATATACTTATTAAATCGATGGGGGGTAAATATGTGGTGCTTACTTTTCCCAATGTTGAGGATATGAGGTCGATGATTGAAGGCCTAGAGGTCAATTGGTTGGGGAATTTTTTTGAGGAGTATCGAGTGTGGAGCCCTAATTTTGTGATTGATGCTTCACGTACTGTCTGGCTTAATTGTTATGGTGTGTCTTTGCATTTGTGGAATTCTGACACTTTCTTTAGCATTGGTAGGATTTGGGGTGAGTCGATCACTCTAGATGATGTTACATCAAAAGGTTTATCGTTCTCTTCAGGTAAAGTACAGATCTCTAAAAAAAACTTTGATGTTATTGATGAAGAGATTAACTTGGAGGCTGATGGTGGGTGTATCCAATTCGTGTGGTGGAAGAGCAAGTTGGGGTTAACAAGATGTTGTGGGCTGGTTGCGTTTGTAAGTGCAAAGAAAGTGATAGTCCCAATACCAAGAACTCTTTAGCTGATGATTCAATAGCTGATAAGGATGAATATCATGTTTGGACTTATAATTCTATAGCTGAGGACGTTCATATATATATATATATATATATATATATATATATATATATATATATATATATATATATATATATATATATATAGAGTCAGTCTCAAATGAGAGAGTTCTTATTTTAGTTAAAATGCGGACCTCTTCATTTCTCACATTTTCCGTTCGAATTTCGATGATCCGAGCTGCTCAATGTGTTCAAAACGTGATTTTAAGGGTACCCGCGAGAAATCGGCAAAAAAAATGACCGGAAAGGGCTTTATCCGAGCAGTTTTTGTTTGAACCGTTCGATAAAAAATAAACAAAAACTGCTCGGATGAAGCCCTTTCTGGTCATTTTTTTTGCTGATTTCTCGTGGGTACTCTTAAAATCACGTTCTGAACACATTGAGCGGCTCGGATCATCGAAATTCAATTGGGAAAGGGAGGTCCGCATTTTATTAAAATGAGGTGGTCCTTACGGGAGACGGACTTTGTGTGTGTGTGTGTGTGTGTATATATATATATATATATATATATATATACACACACACAAATTATCAAGTGAGGGATCCCTCACTTTGTTAAAATGCGGGACTTTCATTTTTCGATCAAATTTTGAAAATCCGAACCGTTCAATGTGTGCAGAACGTGATTTTAAGGGTCCCCGCGAGAAATCAGCGAAAAAAATGACCGGGAAGGGCTTCATCCGAGCAGTTTTTTTTGAACCGTTCAATGAAAACTGCTCGGATGAAGCCCTTCCTGGTCATTTTTTTTGCTGATTTCTCGCGGGGACCCTTAAAATCACGTTCTGATCACTTTGAGCGGCTCGGATCATCGAAATTCAATCGGGAAGGGGAGTCCCGCATTTTAAAAAAATGCGAGATCCCTCACCGGAACCCGACTGTATATGTATATGTATATATATATATATATATATATATGTATATATATCTCGGGCTGTTATGGATACTTGCATTGGGGTATCGAAGGAGGATGTGATAAGACTATCACTGAAGAGAGCCTTTCTCTTACAAGCCCAATCTTTCATGTGCGTAAAGCCTGTTCCTGCTAAGGAGAGGAGAGCCGATCGACATTAGTACCTTTGGGGAGAGATCTACCCGTGAAGCTATCTCAAAAATGGAAAGGAGAGTGAATCAAGCTAAAAGAAAGATTAGGAAGAAGAAGCATTTGACTGAGTTTGGGATTAAGATTGCTAAAGCACCATACAAAAATAAGGTGGTTTCTTCTTCTTCTTCTTTATCTTCCACCGATATCCGGATTAGAAACTGTTTGGACCATATATTCACCGCCCGTCGATAATCGACCGAAAGGTGGCGATTATGGAAATGCAACCTATTTTATTATTATTTTTGGTATTTGTATTTTAATAACATGTGCAGGACACTTGGCGTATC
The DNA here is from genome assembly GCF_030253575.1 of Rhododendron vialii. Taxonomy (NCBI): domain Eukaryota; kingdom Viridiplantae; phylum Streptophyta; class Magnoliopsida; order Ericales; family Ericaceae; genus Rhododendron; species Rhododendron vialii. Next base: position 20,241,926 of record NC_080569.1, on the reverse strand, counting down.
TCTATTTACTTGGAGGTTGAAAAGACACTTGGTTTGTTCTTACACATTTGAAAGTTAAAATGACACTTGTCATGCTCCTACACATTTGAAGGAAAGTGAAAAGTTATTTGGACAAGTGGAAGCAATGAAAAGAATAAAGAGTAGTGGGAAGTTTGGAAGTTATTTCCTGCACATCTTTGTTTTTCTATAAATAGCCTTTTTAGGCTTCATTGTAAGAACACACACAAACAACGCCAATCAGGCCTTTATCTTTTCTTTTCTAGGAGTAGAATTAACTTGTAATTGTTCACTCAATCATCTCGATTGGATGTTCTTCTACTTTGAGGGTTAATAAAGTCCATTTTGTTAATCTTCTTCCATACTTCATCCACTTCATTGTTTGTTTCCAAAGAAGTCCTGAAATACGGCAAGGAACCAAACTCCACTTTTCACACCCACATTCCAGCAAGCTTTACGATACGGTTTCCCGTCGATTCTCCGTCGATTGGAAAGAAAACAAGAATTTTGGTAACAGAAACTCTTTGTTATTCAAGAATGCTTGTAAGATGTTGGATGTCGGTGATGCACTGGGAATAAAACTCGTAGGGGTGAGGACTTTTAATTTAAAGCGATTAGTTGAGATGAAAGAAGAGGAAATCGCTGAAAGGGAGGATGCTTTGAAGAGTCACGCGGAGCTAGAAGAGGGAGAATTTTCTGATAGGGAATACGATGTTTCACTTTCATTGGAGTTCTAATTTCCGTTTTGGATGCTTTGCAGGGTTTGCTTAGGTTTTGGGTGGTTTGGTTTTGGTTTTTCGGTTTGTTTCGGATGTTTGGGCTTGCGTTGAGGGTTTTTGCTTAGGTGTTTGATGTTTTTTCTATTTTTTGGCCTTTCGATTTTTGGACGTTGAGGTTTTGTTGTTTTTGGTTGGTTTGGTGTTTGGCCGGTTTCTTTAGGGGTTTGGTTGTGGTGTCTTTTTTGTTTTGGTGTTTCGGTTGGCGTCTTGCCTTCCTTCGGTCTTGGGTGATTTAATTTTGTGCCGGTGTGTCCTTGATCTATTTAATCTTCGTAACCCTTTATAAAGATTATTAAAAAAAATTTGCTGAGAAAAAAAAAATCATTGGATCTCTTATCTGAAATTCAAAACTATTCTGAACCTTACAAATCACAGTAAAATATAAGGGGTATTTTTTTTGTGAGAAAAACTGAGGGGGACCAATCCTGGAGCATGGGCCCTGTTGCTTGAATGTAGATTTGGAACTTTGGAAAGTGCCAAATTTGTTAGTCTCTCTTGACTTTATCAGTAAAACTACCCGAGAACCAGTACCAGTGGACCACTACATTTTTTATTTACGATTCAAGGACCACAACAGTGGCTGCCCTCATTTCTGATTCGTCCTTTTGCAACTTCAATTGTAAATTGCTTTCAGAGTTAATTAGAAAGCGAGAACTGAGGAAGACTATTCCGCTGAAAGCATTTGGCTACGTTATTGATAGTTCAGTCCAAGTTTGTGGTTTCTTTGAGATTTTCATATCGCAAGAGTTGATTGAATTTTTTTTAAGAGTTTTTCAATTTTCTCAGATTCGTGAGAGTCTTTTGTGAAGGTTTATATAACGACTCGCTTCAGCTGACCTTAATCCCACTTTCGATTAACAGCCGATGTGGGACGTTCTTTCCTGGCGTCTCATCGTTTAGGACTAGTTAGAAACTGGAATGAGCTCATTATGTACGTAGGATCCAGAGGGAGTCATTGAAACAGGAAAGTCCCTACGTATGCACTTCTTTGGTAATAAACAAGAGTGCTTGAAGATGATCGAGGACTAGGCTTTCGTGTGTTTTTTATTTTGTTTTTCTTTTTTCGATTGTAGTACATGGTGTGTCCTCTGATTGCTGTGGTGGTGGTTGTTCGTGTTTCAAGTCATTTGGTGTTGTGTCTTCCTTCTTCTGGTGTTTTGGGTTACCATCTTGACAAATTTGGTTGTTGATGTTGTAGTGGTGAGGCAGTGTGTTTCCTTTTGGGTGCATGTATCTCTTGCCTTGCTGCTTTCATCTTCTTCTTTTTTCTAGGTACTTAACTTGTTAGTGTTAGGGGGAGGGTGGGGCTTGAACCCCACAATTCATGCAGGGACAAAGAGCCATGCCAACTGCCAATGCCGGCCTTAATGTTTGAGTTGATCAAGCCTGACTCCAAGTTTGGTTGCACACTTACTAGCAAGTTATAAAAAATAAAAAGACATACAAGTCAAAAAAAATTCAAGGTTAACAATGGACTTTTAGTTTGAATTACGTCAAAAAAATCAAAATGTAACTCCTATTATAATGCTTTATGATTAGCAAAATTCGATTACAAAAAAAATTCCTTGCATTTTTTGAATCAAATTCTTTAATAAAGTCATCCTACCTTTTGAATTAAAGGTAATTATATATTGTGAATTAAATAAATACTTAAAAAATAAGAATCTTAACGGAACGGAGCCTTAATCTCTTTTGTGAAATGGTAGTTTAAAGATAAATTTTTATCAACCTCAACTTTGAGAACTCATCTCCACTGAAGTAACTGTAACCCATATAGTCAACACAAAATTCAATATGATAAGCAATCTATACCATTTGGAAACAACCATCTTTCTATTAAGAAAAAAACAATTATAAAATCAAGGCCGGTGACCTTCAATTTTGTTACTTTTCTCGACAATATTGTTTTCAAATGTCTAAGTTCTTATAATAACTCATCCATCACCATGCTGGTTGTGTTCCAATAAACTTTGTTTAATCTGAAACTAATTTTTTTTTTTTTGGGTTTACATTTTTTTTTGGTGCCCCATGCCGGCCAGGGGCTACCCAAGCCTACGAGCTTACCCCTTGGCCGGCCCTGCCAACTGCACTAGCGCCCCACTTGCGATTGTAATTAGTTGTATGGGAAAAAACTATGTATATGAAAATTCAAAGGATAAGTACCTTGATCGTCAACAACTCTTCGGCCATGATAGGATCAATATTAAATGGCTTGAAATCTGTTGAAAAATAAGCCCCAGGTGACCTTGGTTCTACCTTAAACTTCTTGCAAAATGGTAGCCAGTACTTTGAGAAGCGAGAAGCCTCTAACAGAGCATACAACATCAACTCAGATCCTCCATCGTCAGAAAGATACACACTCAACTTCTCTGTCGGGTAATCGTATGCCATGACCGATAAGACCGTGTTCACCACCATTAGTGGTGGTTCTACCGTATGGTCGGCCGTGCATACAAATAAGTCAACTTTCGGAAGAACTTTTTCGTATCTGTTATTTTACAGCCACAATAACCAGCACGCCGTAAGACACACACACATGAGAGAGAGAGAGAGAGAGAGAGAGAGAGAGAGAGAGAGAGAGAGAGAGAGAGAGAGAGAGACCTTTGAGATAGCCTGTCTTTGAAGGTATAACGGTAGATGGGATTCCATCGAACAGATTGTGTGATAAGCCAGTAGAGAGCAAACCAGAGCTCTGCCAGAGTAATACCAATCCAAGTCCATGTTTCGAGTCCCCCTTGTAATGGTAAATGAATAAATCTGTAAGAAAATATCGAACATAGTCCAATAATCACTGAAGCAGCATACACCTGGTAAGCTAGGCGTCCCTTTGCTGCCTTTGTTTCAAACAGAGGTACATAATTTTCTTTCTTCATCTCTCAGCTTGGAGTGGCAGCAGGCTAGGGTATGTGGAATTAAGTGTATCGGATCGAGGATATGTGGCCTTAAATGTAGTTCGGCAATTTGAGGAGTACTTTTTTTTTTTTGAACCGCTGAGGAGGAGTACTTTCAAACTAGTATTTGAGTGCCATGTTGTGTTGGCGCATCAATATTTGTCCACTTGCGATGTAATTAATATAAAAGCAGCTATATATATTTCTAAAAGAGAAATGTTACGTACAAAGAAAAAACACCCGTAAAAGCCCCTTAAAGTTGGTGTGGGGCTTACCCACCCACCCAACTCATTTAATTTTCTTTTTTTTTTTGGTCTTCTCGGGCCAGTCCTCATTTCTATTCTCTCTCTCCTCATCTTCCCTCGTCCCCTGCTCCTGCCCTGCAAGTAGAACCAAAGCACTCAATTCAGGGGAATTGCTCAGGAAATCAAAATGTAAAAAAAAAAGTGTTTAAGTGACTTCAAAGTATAAACCCCTGATATCATGAGCAAATATAATCAAGAAAATATAACAAAAAGTAGGGGATTGCTCTTCAAAGATTGAAGGTATATTACAATCTGTAAAAATGAATGGATCTCAATCCCAGAAGATAGTTGAATCTCTGTCCATTCATTTCTCCCATATGGCGAATCTCTCATTTCTTCGACTCCAAATTCAGGAGATTGTTGCCGGAGTGATTTTGACGGAACTACTTAGAGATTGCAGAGAATTGGTGTTGGATTTTGCAGAGATTTCAGTTTTGACGGGCTCCAAAATGAAAGAAATCCTTAAAACACATGGTCCTTGCACGAAAAGAGGAGAGGGAGAATAGAAATGAGAGAAGAGGAGAGAGAGAGAATAGAAATGAGGGCTGGCCCGAGAAGGGAAAAAAAATGAAAATTAAATGAGTTGGTGGGTGGATGGACCCCACACCAATTTTAAGGCTGTTTTTTTTTTGTACGTAGTATTTCCCTACGTTAAAATGATGAAGTACAATGTTGCAGAAGTCTTACGGTCCTAGAAACAGTGATCTAGAATTTGGAAGGGAATGAACGTTATAAATTATGATTACGACTGTTTCGACGTACTGTTGTTTGGTCCCTAGCTAGCTTGCACTGCTTTATTGTGACCGACATGCAACTAGTACGTTGGTTCGGACACATGATTTTAATCTTCAGAAGTGAATGCATATATAATTAATCGAACGTATTTATGAAAAATTCTTCAATATAATAACAGCTAGGATAAATTGGAGACTCGATTGAGGTGGGCTATTACCCTTGTTCATCCTCCATATCGGTACTGGCCATCAAGCAAAAGAAAATTACTACGCAGTAGTTGTCGATTCATTCGATCGTATATTTGGCAACAAGTAAGATTTTATGCTACTAATTTGTCTTACTCTATTCAATTGAAAACCTGACATTTCTCTCTCTCTTTCTCTCTAAAACCCTAAAGAAGCTGTCGCCCCACATCTCTTCCTTTCCCTCCCCCAAGGGTTTTACGCCCAAATGGGTGATGGGAGGGAAGGGATTTCTCCCCCTCGTGGGATTTTTTCATCTCCCGATCTTAGATCTCGGAGGATTTCTCTCCTTCCCCCCTTATCTCCATCCTCCTCATCCCCAAACCACCATCTGCCGCCCCTCTTTCACCTCTCCCGTTGTGTAGTCCAACGGCTTTTAGAGGTAGTGTCTTGTAGATTGTGGTCGCCGGAGGCGTCCTCCTCCGCTGGAGTAGGAAATTTAGGTTGGTGGATGAAGTCTATTCCAGTACGGCGAACTCCTTTCGGTTCCGTTACCAATTTTTCTCTTTTTTGTTCTCTTCTTAATTTGGTGTTGATCAAATCAACGGTCCTTTTGATTTAAAAGGGGTGGTGACTAATTGATTTAAAACTAACCACCTCATAGTGTCGGGATTTATGTTTTATCTTTTTATTCGTTCAAAAAGAGTTACTAATTAAGGGACGGACGCAAGATTTGAGTATGGGTTGGGCGAATATTATAACAAACGTCTTTAAAACATACAGTATGATATGAAATGCAACATCAATTAAGCCAATTCATATTGAACAAAAAATTATCAACAGAATTGTCATATATATATGATTACAGAAATATGATAGCAAATAATCACATGCATATAGTATAATGTATCAATATCTACTCCAAACGCAAAATGTAGAACCTTTGCTTCCATCCCTATCCAATAAGTAAGAACTTCAAATTGTGATTCGACGCTCTTCCAAATGTAAAAGGCATTTTATAATGGGATCAACATCAAAGTGCCGTGCAATGTCTTTCTCAATGTACGAGAGCATATAATTCGTAATGAAATCATCCTACATTTTATTCCGCAGTCTTGTCTTCAACAAGGGGATAAATGATCGATTTTCTTGTTTTCCCCAATACATGGCACAATTCAAAAATTGTGAACAAAATCTAAAACTCTGATTAATGCTTGAAAACGTACATCAAACTCATAATTTTGCAATTGAAACTTCAAATGTAGCTTTTCTTGCTCGATAAAATTCTAGAGGCATCATATATTTGCAAGCTTGCAAATATCATCAATATTGAAAGATCTATAACCATCCCTAGGGTCTAAAACAAAGCATAGAACAAGTAGATCCCTCACATCCTCCTTAAAGTGATTATTCAATTCTCTCTCTTTCTTTCTTTTCTCGGCAAAAGAAATTTTATTAAACTTTGAAAAGAATACAAAGATTAAAAGGACAAGGGTAAGTAAGTAAAAGCAACCCGACATTTAAAATAGCAACAACAACCAGCCTCTGACCAACAAAACCAAGCAATACCCACCAGAGCAAAACCTAGCTGAGCGCAACTAGCGAGAGAAATAAGCAAACAAAAATCCCAGCAATTACAGCAAACACACACAACAAACCAACAGCATAGCAACAGGAACACATGCAAAAACCCAAAGAGAAGAAATTGTATCAAAACTCCACAGAAATGGAAGCATCTTCTTACAAATCATCAAAGCCATCAATAATACCATCAAGCTCCGTATCTGAAATCTCACCATCCTCCATTTCCATCCCAAAATAATTTTTAATAGTATCTCTCTCCCTGCCATAATAATTAGGGATACTTAAATATTCATCCATCCCATGTAAGTCCTGGTCATTTTGAATGATTATGTTTTCATCCCGACATTTAAATAAACCTAATTTTACCCCTATTTATACTAATCTGATTTCTATATATATAGCAAAGAATTTTGAGACCAAATTTTAACTTCGCAAGTCCTTTGACCAATTTGAAAACCATTTCTGTATTTATAGATTTCACATCCCGGAATTCTCGATCTAATCTAGCTCCAGATTAAAAGGAGCGAAAGGCAATCATGCCATTCTCCAAAAAGGAAAATACACATGGCTGCATGAATCCAAGAAAGCCCCAAACCCAGTGTGGCGTCAAAATCACCCCATCTCCGGCGCTGGTGGCCGCATCATGATTTTCTGCTGCCATAGCTTGGGGATGGAGGACGGCAGTGGGGATGGGGATGGAATTTTGAGATGTATCATACAGCGGTGAGGATGGGCCATATGGCGGCGACGTGGGCAAAGTAGCACAGCACTAGGCATGGATCAAGGGCCATTTTTCTTATCATGGATGGGTTTGGGTTCTGAGTAGCACTCATTAAAAAACGTCAGTGATGGATTACCATCTTATTCTATGATTCCGGCATGGCTGATTGTGGTGGCGGTGATGGAGGAGCAGAATACTCCTAAGGAGCGGTATTTTTATAATCATGATGGTGTATTCATGAATTCATGAATATTTTTCATGGTGTATTCCTCTTGGTTCATGAGATCATGGCTCAGATTTGTATTTTTATGATCATGGTTTATTCATGAAATCATGATTGTTTATTTTTCGATTAAATCATGATTTTTTCCCCAATTAAATCTTGGTGTATTCATGGCTTGATCATGATGTAATCTTGAAATCATGGTGTATTCATTGATTTATGAAATTATGGCTCAAATTTGTATTTTTATAATCAGGGTGTATTCATGAAATCATGATTTTTTTCCTGATTATATCATGGTGTATTCATGGCCTATCACTTTTTTTCGATTTGCATTTTTTTTTGAAAGTTTATCTCTTTTTTCCTTCCCTAATTATTCCTTTTTAGAATTCCCTAATATTGTGCATTCCTTCCATTTTGAAATCACCTGTTAAGTATCATTAAAAATCAAATCCCACCAACATAGGAAGCAAATATATAACTATACACACACACACACACATAAAGGGCAAGAAGGGGGTAATTCACTCATTGAAAGGATGAAAACATAACCGCTAAAAGTGAGCGGGATGAATACTTACGTGGGATGACTTATTGAGATGGATATTAAAAAACTCCTATTAATGCCCAAGTATCACCTAAAAATTACGTGATAATTAATTCTTGACAAATTTTCGCATATTACCACAAAAATTGAAACTACAGTAGGGCGGTCGCCCGGACTCATCCGCCCTTGCGTTCGTCCTTTTGGTAGCTTGACGGCCAACACGTGAAAAAACCCCCAAATCCCTTATGGACAATTATTTCTTCAACAGATTAACCGTTCTTTCTTTTTTTCTTTTAGTTTGCAAAAGGTTTATGTTTGGGATATATGGCTGTGGATAAAAAATTTAGATTGTAGCTTTAGATTCTATTATGGCTTGTGAATTTTGGAATTTAGAAGTAGATAAACATATTTACCATAGCAGTGAAATTATGATTAAACTCTAATAAAAGTTGATGTTGTGTTTACTGCATAAAGCTGAAAATAAGCATGTATGGAATTTAAAATCTAAAATTTGATTCGAAAGACCAAAAACTATCCAAAGCCAGCTTTGGGATTTTCATAATTTTTATTTCCTTTTAAGCTTTTCAAAATATATATGTAGAATCTAAGAATTTGTTATCTACAATTTTTGGTAAACGTTCCAAACCGAATCTAAAAAACTAGAATTTCAAAATCTGAAAAATGAAAAGAAGGCAATTTCTCGAAAACGCACACAACGAAACAAAGGGAAATGGTTGTAAAGTAACATCATAGACTATTATGCCATGTCGAACTGATGCAGGGGCGCTGTTGTCCCTTATGGACAGCAGCTTGTGGCTGTACTCGAGTTGCGGGTCCACTCCAGTCTCGCTCAGATGATTGAAAGTGTTCACTTCGTAGAGCTCGTCGAGTAGAACAATTATGTAAAAAATCAACTCAATTAAATATCATTAAGTGCCTGATTAGAACCTTTTTATCTTGAAAAGAATAGATTCGAAACACTGGATCAAATCCAATGTAACCCATGGACCGAGAGTTACATGTGTTCCAATTAGGTACTTAATGATATCCAATTGAGCTGGTTTTTTGCATAGTTGTTCTACTTAACGAGCTCTACGAATTGAATGCTTTCGATCATTAGAGTAAGACCGGAGTGGACCCGCAGCTCGGGCGCAGCTGTAAGCTGCTGTCCCTGTAGCGCCCCCGCTTCCCATGTTATGTGGCTTCTTTTACTCAAATTAAATGGCTCGATCCCATATGCACGTTACCTTACATTGTTTGTTTATTACTTATGGTTCATGAGAAACCATCTTTTTTAAACCGAAAGGAGATTTTATTATGACGACATAGAAGATGAGCAAGAGGCTCTAACATCATCAAAGGCTGGAGCCAAGAGTCATTGGGGAAAATCACCCCTTCAACTCATCAACCCATTACCTGATAGAGATTTCCTAGCCACAAAGTGTGCTACCCTATTAAAATCATGTTTCACATGAGAAAAGAGACATGAGGAAATATTCATAGCAATCTGGAGACAAACCAAAATAATGGTATCATAGTCAACGAAGGATCAAGAGCTATTGAGAGCTTGAACAATCTGAAGTGCATTCTCCTCAACGATAATCCGAAAATAACCCCAACGCAAAGCAGTAGTAAGAGTGAACCAAAATCCAAAAGCTTCAATGACACGAGGAGAGAGAGGACCCTTAAATATTTCCATTGCTGCTCCCATCAATATTGCATCTCTATTCCGAGCCACAAAACCCACACCACCATTGCCATCCTGAGAATTTAGTGCACCATCAACATTTAACTTTATGTAACCTTCCAGTGGAGATTGCCAGATTTGGGTACAAGGAGAAGAGAAGGGAGGAGCCTTGTGTTCCAATAAATCACATGCCACCTTGAATTCTTTCCACACCAACAGAGCTTTCTCATAAACTGCTAATGGTTCCCATTGTTGGCCCTCAAACAAATCCTGGTTTTTGTTTTTCCAAATCGATCAGCAAATGAAGGACACAATAGCTTTCCCATCCCGGCTGTCCACTTCAAAAATCTTCCCTTGTGGTAATGACATCCACCATTGCCGAAAACTCAAATGTTTCCAACCAGAAACAGCATTTAGGGGGCCAAATTTCCTCACCTCCCTTGGCCTCTTGCAGCAGAAAAAAACATGCTCGATTGTTTTAGTTTCTTTGCGACAGTGAAAACAAAATGGGTCCCCAATAACTTGTCTACGATGAAGGTTTGCAGCCATAACTAATGCATTATGAAAGCATTTTCAAATGAAATAACATACCTTATTCGGGACCTAAAGCTTCCAAATGGCCTTCCAATTCATTCGATCCAGTCCTCCCGAATTCGGTTCCCCCTTCACAGTGGATTTCTTAGGAAATAGAAGGGATTTTGCTACATGGTATGCTGACCGGACCATAAATTTGCCATCATCAGTGTAATGCCATACCCCCTTGTTTGGAATTCCTTGTTGACTGACTCAGATAGCCAAAATATCTTGGGCATCTATAGGGCCAAAAATTCTCTCACAAAGCTGTCATTCCATTCGTGCCGTTCCTCATCAATAAGATCATATACTTTTTTTGTGGTAAAGGGGCTAAATGTGGTCCCATAGGAGGTGTACTTAGGACCTTGGAGGCGAGGGCTCGGGGCATCCACTGGTCCGACCACAAATTTATAGCTTTGCCATCGCCAACCCTCTAACGCCAACCACGCCGAAGAACTTCACGCCTTGCTAGAATACTATGCCAAGCCCACGAGGCCATTCCTGGACATTGAGCTTCCCAAAAAGAGGAACGGGGAAAGTAATTACCCCGAAAAACCTTTTGGAAGAGAGATGGTGGGCCTGTGACCAAGCGCCACCCTTGCTTGGCAAGAAATGCTAGATTGAAAGTGTGCAAGTCACGGAACCCCATTCCACCCATGGATTTGTTGTCACACAACTTATCCCAACTGACGCACTGAAGTTTCCTTTCCCCCTTCTTGCTGCCCCACCGAAATTTGCTCATGGATTTACACAATTGACGATAAAGCCTTTTCGGTAGGAGGAAACATTGCATAACATATTTGGGCATGGTCATTACCATTGATTTAAGAAGAACTTCCTTACCCGCATTATTTAGTCTTGCCTCTGACCAGCCCTTCAACTTCGTGTCCACGCAATCCAGGACATATGAGAATACAACCCTCTTTGATTTTCCAATGATTGACAATAGCCCTAAGTATTTGCTCCCTCCTGTCTCAAGTCTGAAATTCATCACATTAGCAATCTCAATTTTGACATTGCAAGGCATGTTTGGGCTACAGAAGAAAGAGGATTTGTCCCGATTAACCATCTGACCCGATGCTTGCTCATACTTGTTAAGGATCCCATTAATGGTCTGGCAATTGTCTAGAGTAGCTTCCCCAAAAATAATCGAGTTATCAGCAAAGAAATGTATTATTGATCTGGCAAATAATATTAACGAATTCGTCATAGCTTTTCTTTTTCCCAGTAATATTCATTTATGAAACCCTTCTTGCTGCCCCACCAAAATCTGCTCATGGATTTACACAATTGACGACAAAGCCTTTTCGGTAGGAGGAAACATTGCATAACATATTTGGGCATGGTCATTACCATTGATTTAAGAAGAACTTCCCTACCTGCATTATTTAGTCTTGCCTCCGACCAGCCCTTCAACTTCGTGTCCACGCAATCCATGACATATGAGAATACAACCCTCTTTGATTTTCCAATGATTGACAGTAGCCCTAAGTATTTGCTCCCTCCTGTCTCAAGTCTGATATTCATCACATTAGCAATCTCAATTTTGACATTGCAAGGCATGTTTGGGCTACAGAAGAAAGAGGATTTGTCCCGATTAACCATCTGACCCGATGCTTGCTCATACTTATTAAGGATCCCATTAATGGTCTGGCAATCGTCTAGAGTAGCTTCCCCAAGAATAATTGAGTTATCAGCAAAGAACAGATGGACACGGTCGGGCATTCGCGGCCAATTTTGACCCCCCTCATTTCTCCTCTAGTCACTGCCCTACTGAAGCAAATGATGAAACCCTTCTGCGCAAAGAATGAAGAGATAGGGGGATAGTGGACATCCCTGGCGAAGCTCCCGTTGTGGCTGAAAAAATTCCCCCTTTTTGCTGTTAATAACCACCACAAATGAGACCGTTCTAATACATTCCATCACCTAATTGATCCACCTCCTATCAAACCCCAATTTCCCCATAACTGCTTCAATATACCTCCATTCAAGTCTATCATATGCTTTGGCCATATCTAGTTTCAATGCAAACCACCCCTTGCGATCATGTCTCCTGTTTTTCAGTGAGTGCATAACTTCATGTGCAATCAAAATATTATCAGAAATAAGTCGGCCACCAATGAACGCGCTCTGGTTTTCGGAGACAACCAAAGGTAGGACATGGCAAAGCCGATTGGCCAATATTTTCGTAATCAACTTGTAGAGTACATTGCATAAACTGATAAGATGGAATTGGGAGGGTTTAGTTGGGCATTGCGTTTTAGGGATAAGTGTGATAAGGGTTTGGTTCATGCTAACCTTGATTTTGTCTTATTACTATTTTTGATAACTGAGGGTGTACCTCCGTGCCAGTTTTCGCGCATTACAATTAATTTATGAGGAGCCAATACCACCATCGAGTAGCAGGGACGAAGCTTAATTAGTATGGTTAGTCTAATATAGGAGTATTTTTTTAAGAGAATGTCTTCTTCTTTTTTTACAGAGGATACCGTGAAAAATGGGTTTACGGAGTCCAATCGCATGCGTCCAAAGTGTTTTTGAACGGTCCGGATTGAAAACCAATTTTGACAGATAAAAAATAATTTTTACCGGTCAAAATTGAAAAGCAATCTCAACCATTGCGGAAACGGACTGCTGCGATTGCACGAATCCGCGAGAAACTTATTCACGGCACTTGTTCACGGCTCTACCGTGAATAAGTTGCTCTCTTTTTTTAACTAGATAGAATCTATCGTGGTTAAAAAATCATTGGTAATCTTTCAACGGCCAACAAGCAAAACGCGGCAACCATTTGGAAGCCCAAATTTTCGTTATTGTCCTCCGGAAATGTCTCTGTGACCTGTAAAACAGGGGCCCTTTTTGTACATCTAATTCTATCTGACCAGCTAATTTGGTTGACGCTTTTCATATTGACAGAAAGAAAGGACTTTTGCATTTCGCTTCCTCTTAAGTTGTTCCTTTCTCGGGCACGTTCTTTGTAATTGAATTACTGAAGATCTCATCAAATTCCCTTCAGAGGTAAAGACATTTTTACCTTTTTCACGTATTATTGTGTTACTTGTTTCAACGTCAGTGAATCTTTGAATGTCTCATGGAACTTGTATGCCACAATGATATCTTATTTCGAGAATATTATGTGTGACAAATTCCTCATACGCTGAAATTTGGTTGATCGATAAAGCCATACACTTTGTTCGTTATTTCTAATTTACTGTCGTTATCTTGCAAGATCTGATTTCCGAAAGGATAACAAATCATTGTTGGAAAGGTTGACGTAGTTATACTTCTGCTCGTTAGAGATGATCACATTGGCATACACACATATTGCCCATCATGCCCCACCTTTTTTTTTGTTCAAAAAAGATTGATGCCTAATCAATTAGTGGGGTAACATTAGCCTGTGATGCTTTCCCTCTCGTTGACGAGGGTAGCGACTCCAAAATATTCACTACCGAAATTGGATGTCTAGTTCGGGATTTTCCTTCTGTATCTCATGTAAAAATAACAATGTCGTTTGCTTAGATCTTTTCAGGTGCGCGGGAGAAAATAATGTTTGGTCCGAGCATAATAACAATTCGCCAGATGGGTTCTCCAAGGAGTGTAGGAACGCCAAGAAGCATAAGGTCTCCGCGGTCCACAGCAGCAGTGGGAGAGATTGATACAAAAGCACCATTTCAATCTGTCAAGGCTGCAGTCAGCTTATTTGGTGAAGGATCATCCTCCCCAAGGGCAAAACCAGTTGTTAAGAAGCCCAAAACTGCTGAAGAGGTATGTTCTGACAGGATGTTGCATAATTAGGTCTAATTAGTACTCCCTCCATCTCCAAATAAGACTCCACGATGCAATTTTCAATTGTCTCTCAAGAAGTGTCCATTTTGAAAAATTATTGGCTAAAAGTTTGTACCATTATCATTTTGTTCTTTTCAAAAGTTAATGGGAAAAAAATGGAGGATAATATGTCTTCTTAATAAGATGAAATAACGAAAATGGACCTTAAAAAGAGACGGAGGGAGTATATTGTTTGAAAGATTTTGTCAATTTTCCATTAGGTGGTGGTTAACGAACCCAAAATGTCCGAAAAAATAGTTTCCCATATCCATTTCTCATATTTCAATAAAATACCCACGTCACATATTTGGACAGAATTTTAGGTACTCTTTTTCAATCTCGCATTTTGGTCTTTTTCCACTAGAATATTGGAGCAGCTATTTCTTCAGGTGTAAAACTATAGAATCCGAAGTTGACAAAAACAAACCCAAAACCAGAAATGTATTATTGATCTGGCAAATAATATTAATGAATTCGTCATAGCTTTCCTTTTTCCCAGCAAATGAATGCCAACGCATTTTGGGAGATCCAGCTGGCTGTTGGTTCGAGTGACATATGAAAAAGTCAACAAAAGCAATTCGATTAGTATAATCTATAAACCACGGCTTAGGTTGTCTAACAAAGTATTTGACAAGGGACCAATTTTTTTACATTTAGAGTAATATTCATTTATCAATTCATAATGCGACTTTCCTATGGTAAAACCTGATAATTGGAATGTGATGTGGTCATTTGTTATGCAACAGAGAGATTTGGAGAAAGAAACACAGCTACACTTGGCCGTCAAAGAGCTTGAAAAGTTTAAAGAACACCTGAAAACTGCAGAAACTACTAAAGCGCAAGCACAAGGGGAACTCGAAAAGGCCAACAGAACGCTGCATGAATTAACATCCAAACTTCAAACAGTCAGTGACTCCAAGCAAGCAGCGATTGCTGAAACAGAAGCTGCAAAGAATCGTGCTAAACAACTGGAAGAATCAGCAAAATCCAGAAAACAACATGCCGATACTGAAAGAGAACAGTACAAGGCCTCTGCTGCTGAACTTGTTCTTGTAAAACAAGAACTCACAAACCTTCGACAGGATTTTGACATGGCTATGGGAATGAAACTATCAGCATCCCAAAAGGAAGCAAATGCTCAAAATATAACTAAGGTTAACAGAGAGAGGGTAGATGAGCTTTCCAGGGAAATGGCAACAACGCGTGAAGCGCTTAGTCAGGTCATGCTTTCCACTCTTCAAGCCCAAGAAGAGAAAGCAAAGACTACGGGAAAAAAGGAAGTTTGTATGCAATCACATGGAATAGCTAAGGACAAAGTAGAGAAGAAAATCCTATTATTAGAGGAAGAAGGATCTGATTCTGAACTCTCTGGAAATCTTGAGGAGAAGCTTGAAGAAACAACCAAGTCAATTGCAGTCTTACAAGATATACAAGCTCTAAGGACAGCTGATTTGGAGCTTGAGGGTTCCAAAAATGCACTGAAAGAAGTTCTACAAAATGAATCCTTGCTCCGAAGTTTGGTGGAATCGATGACTTTGGAAATGGATAAGGTGAAGAGGGACGTAACTGAAATGAAGGAGAAGGAAGCACAATTTGAATATGCTGCTAAGAACCTGAGAGCCGAAATAAACAGGAGCAAAATGGAGCTTGAGGCACTTCTTGCTAAGGAAAGTAAACAAGAAAATGCTTCGAATGATGAGAGCTTGACAGTGCAACAAGTATTGTCAGAAATTGAATATGCAAGACTGGATGTGGAAGAGACGAAGAAAAAAACTAAGGAACTGAAACAAGAAGCCAAAACTGCACGAAATGAGGCCAAGGAAATGGAGGAGAAGTTACAAGTTGCACTTAAAGAGGCTGAAGAAGCAAAAGCAGCAGCGAAACTTGCAAGTGATCGGATTCACAACACGGCTTCATGTACTCATGATGCAGTCCAGGTTACAGGTTCAGACTCCAGTGCCAAGATCAAGTTGTCGGCTGAGGATTTTGAATCTTGGACAAGGAGAGTTGAGCAATATGAAAAGTTGGCTGAAATGAAAGTGGCAGATGCCATGGCTGAGGTGGAAGAGAGTAAGGCGAGTGAGAGAGAGGCGGTTAAGAGATTGACAACAAATTTGAAAGAGATAGAGGATACGAAGGCTGCAACTGAGGATGCTTTGAAGAAAGCAGAGATGGCTGACGCAGCGAAACAAGCAGTGGAGGGAGAGTTACAAAAGTGGCGTCAACAAGACCAAAAGAAGGAATTTGGAGAAGCTTCCAATGGTCAGCAGGGGTCAGAGATGCCATTACATTTGTAGTTCTATACCTTCTAGGACATGAAAGAACTTCATCTCATATTTTTAGCCCACTGAGAAAATACTGCCTCTTTTTCCTACGCATAACTATACGAGCAACATTATCCTAATGTTTCCAACAATACATGTACATCCTCTGGTCATAGCATATCTAAACTACAAGAGAAAGAAAAGGACCACGCATAGATGGCATTTTTTTTTAACACAATTGCACAACATACAATTCCACGCGGAAATTAAAACCAAACCATAGGAAGTATGAATTTCTCTAGGCAATGATATTAGCCAAATACTGCATAATGAAATTATAAAGCATACCGTTTTGTGGTGTTTTCTTTCTACATTTTATGGTGGAAACAAATTGAAACTGAACATCCAGATGACATGTCAAGTCTACTTAGATTCTTTCAGCCAACGTGTCAAGCATAAAGTATAAACTTTACTAGTATTTTCATACATTGACTTTGTGAAGCGAGGTCCCACATCGCTTGGGTACCAAAGTAATATGAAATTTATTAGCGTGAGGGCACCCTCACTTCGATAGCTAGCTTTTGGGGTTGAGTTCTACCCAAGACCATGTAACAGAGTTAATGCAGCAACTGTTACATCTAGAAGTCTTGGGCTTTTTGACATATATAAAAGGGCATTAGCATCCCGACATCTAAGAGGGGATGTGCATTTGGTGGTCCAACACATTGCCACAAGACAGGCGTTAAGGTGCCTACTTCTAGTCGTCATTGATTTTCAGGTCATATGTGAACTATGGAGTCTGTCCCAACAATCAAACTAATGTAGATCAGAGTCAAGGTTTTCGGCAATATCCATTTCTTTCGCAGCCAACTCTGGTTTACTCAGATGAACAGATCCCTGCAAAGCGATCTAGCAGGTTCGTAGATTGAGGATTGATGCTTGATGTAGTTGTAGAGTAGTTGATGAAAGGGATGGTCCAAGGAAAAACAATTATCACTTGCATCCTGTAAACATCAGGAAGGCACAGAGCGCATCCATTCGGCAAAAATGTGGGAGGGATGCATAGTCCATCTCATCTGCGGACACTAATATTCACATGCAACAAAATTAGGCTAACTGTTTGCACGTACGTACATGGTCAGGAGGAAAGAACATATGCACATTAATATCCGGCCACTTGCAGCAGTTTGAGTTGTGAACGAGATGTTCTCGTTACCATTCAATCGAACCAAGGAGTAATGCATGTCATATATAATAATCATTTTGCTAGGTAGTCGGATAGCATGCATAAAAAAAGCCAGAATGAATTTATTTTACTGATCAGGACATGTTTAATTGTGGCGATGTCAGCAAAATTAAGTACTCCATTACAATATGGGACGACAACTTTCTTGGCCAATTAAGATTTGCTAGTGGCACCATCATGAGTCCTAGCCAACAAAAGCTGGAATGCATTTCAAATACTATTTCTTGCTGCCTAAAGCATTTTTTTTCCCCCTATTATTGTTTATACAGACATCTGTTAGATACGCAAGAAGTACATACCAAAGGGCTAAGCACGACAAGCTCCACATGATTCATTGGTTTTCGTTCGCTTCGACCTACAATTTGAATTCTCTAATGTGATGTCGGACGGAGCGTAGGGTATTGGCAGATAACTTTTGCATTCCCAAATCATGGTTCCATCTTTGTGCTAATTATTCTTCTAAAATTAATATTTATCCAGGGCACTTGCTGATTCTCTACCACCCCATCGATCCCTGCAATATATATATATATTAATTAATATAAGTATCACCAGCGAAAATAAATAGTTGTTTGCCATTGGATTTGATATGTTGATCTCATCATTTGAAATTCATACCGGGCTTCAACAGTTCACCAAAAAGGAAAACAAGAACATCAGATAGAGGATTAGACAACTTGATAGAGCATAATAGGGCCCCTCAAAGAGATTGGCTGAACTGAAAAATAATAATGTCAATCCTAGATGTGGTTCTTAGCCCATCCGTGGGTCACTATCTTGACATAATTGTAAGGATAGTTTTGTGTAATTTTCAGATTGTGTAATACTCAATGAGTGCTCATTTGTTGGTCTCTCATTCTATGGAGTAACTTGATTACAGTATATTTTTTAGTTGACAACACTTTTAACTTGCATAATTGATCTTGTTTGATAGATTTTAATCAATTCTATTGGTTAAAGTTTTTAAAAATCACATAAAATATTAGAAATTACAAAATATAAGCAATTGAAAATAGCACGAATTTCAAAAAAAAAACTAACAAATTAGAATAGAGGGAGTATAAAACAATTGATAAACGGCCATGGAATTTGGTCAAAATCAACAATTATGGTGATGTAATCCAGAGCTGTATACTCCGACTTTTGACTTCTTCGTAATTTACCATATATTAAAGGATTTGATTCTCGTACATATTCGAATATTCCATTGGCGTGTGTTCACATGCAACGCATACATTTTGTTTGGTTATCAGTTTCGATCAATCTTCTATCCGAAGATTCCGAAGAGGCAAATGCGTTTCACCTCCAACGATTACTTGTAAGGAAACAAATGGTAATTGCTATTTAATGGATATAATTTTTTTCATATATAATAACTCAGGTGTCTGTGACTGTTTACGTGTGTGCATCTCGAATAATCTTAAAGATCAATTCCACCATCTAGTAGCTAAGGTGTCAATGATTGTTTGCACGCATCTCAAGTAATTCCGGAGATCAATTCCACCGTCCACCAGTGGTGGTACGTGGATATGAATTTTCTAATATATCTACGTAAATTCATGTTTGACAAATTATTTTCATGAAGTAAAAGTTTATACTACAACCATTTATATACTAGGGCCTATTTGATAAAACTGAAAACTGAATGCTGAAAAATTAAGTACTGAAAGCTGATTGCTGAATTTTTTAAGCTGAAAAGCTGTTTGGTAAACATATTAAGTACCATAGTTATGGATACCGTTACGTACCGTTTTGACGAAGAACCAGTACCTTAACCCCCTAATTTCGTTCCGGTCTCAATACCGGCCGGTACCGGACTTTTCGGGAAATACCGGCCCGTATCGGGATACCGGCCTTTCCGGCCGAAATTTTGCAGAGTTTTTTTTTTTTTTTTAATACTTTTTCTGGTCCCAAAAAAACCAAAAAAAAAAAAAAAAAACATTTCAGGCCAAAGAAACGTTTTTAAAATTAAAAAAAAACGTTTCAGGCCAAAAAAAATAAAGAAACGTTTTTAAAAATTTTAGCAAAACACGGGCTTAACCATAGTACGTGCGCGAGGCTTAGATCCCGGATTTGCACCCCCCCTGCGCACGAATAACCCGTGACGCGCACCCGGTTAATTGGTTTCCGAATCAGTTTTTTCAAATTGCCTTCGGCCACGGCACATTTTCCCGAGCGCGCGAGACCTCTTATTGGGTTCTCATTCACAAGTTCACTAATGTGCAAAGTCATTTAAAGTGGAAAAGAATTTTGTAACTAAGCAATGTGGGACTAGAGAATCTCTAGTTGAGATATTTCATGATGAATTGTATGATATGGGGGATTTTTTTGAATTATAATTACATATAATTATTATATATATTGTAGTTGCGGTAAATCCGAAACGGTATCCGGTACCTGACCGGTACCGGTACGTACCGTACCAGTAGGAAAATCGGTATCCTGTCCGAAACGGTATTCAGAACTATGTTAAGTACTGAATTAAAAAAAATGATAAATTAATTTTAGTTCTAATTCTCTCTTAATTTACTAATGGTCACAATGTACTTATAGTTTTGGTAGAATGGTGATTTGTGGTGGTGTGTTGGTCATGGTGGAGTGGTGGTGTTAGAATGGCAGCAATAGTGGTGTAGGTAATGGTGGAGTGATGGTGGTGTAATAGTGACAGTGAGTGGTAGTGGTGGTGGTGGTGGTGGAGTGATGATGGTGTAATGGTGGCAGTGGCGGCCAGTGTGGTAGTGGTGGTGGCAGTGTGGTAATGGTAGTGGTGGTGGTGGTAGTGTTACGCCCGCAATTTTTCAACATAAATATAAAAGATTTCTGTAAATAATACCTCACAATATTTCGTACGTAACCCAAAAGAGTACTGTATTTCCATTCCTATAATAATACTTCCAAGTCCATAAGATTTCCAAATATTACATCACCGGTTCAACGGCCCAAATTAACATATGTATCAAGTGTCAATAGAGAGTTAAGGGTTTTACAAATGTTCCTTGATCAAAAGAATTACAACTTAAGTTACAAATACATCTTTCAAAAGAGATTTACAAAGATGAATAAGTAACTCATTTGGTTAGCTTTCAAAAATGGTGTCGATACTCCAAGCACTCCACGCATGCAACCTATGGTTCTGGATTAGCACCTGAAAATAATATAAGGCTTGAGCTACACTAGACCAGTAGAAAAGTCTACGCAAACTTTATATGTAAATGAGCTAAATGAAAGAACAAATGATGGGAAATCAAATGATAACGAATGTAAGCACAACTTATCATGGCTAAAGTGTCCAACTATCACCTATCCTTCTTCTCAACATACCCTTATATCCTATTCATTTCATTCATTTCTCAATAGCTCGAATCATCAGTATGTCTGAGCCGAAGCTCCTGCCGGGCTAATTATGGGACTCCAATATCCCTTGCCAAGCACCCACCTTGAAGGTTAGGCCTTGAGGGTTCACTATGAGCATTAGCTCTTGTCGGCCTATTTTAGGGACCCCAATATCCCCTGCCAGGCACCCAACCGTCGATGGGCCCCAAGTGTTCGCGCGTCGTTCACATGCTCAAATGTATCGTTCGTGTTTTAATGATAACAACTTACATTTCACATTTCTTTACTTAACGAGTTCATTGTAGTCTACTAGATACCACTCTAAGTGGGAAACGAGTAACACTCTCTAAAACACTTGCCACTCTAAGTGGGAAACGAGTAACACTCTCTAAAACACTTGAAAGAATGCATAAACAACCCATTAAAGTCGATGAGAAGCTTCACAAAGTGATTTGGAAGAACGTAGGAAAAGCTGCTCATAGACACTGTAGCAGCTCAATCACCTACTGGTTCTTCTACCGGTAGGCCAGGCATTAGATATTTACGTTCAAAATCTCGGCCTCTCTGTATCCAATTCCTAACGGTAGGAACTTTCACCTACCGGTATGACAAGTGCAGAATTTATCTCTTCTACCGGTAGCAGCTCAATCACCTTGGATACAGCGAGGCCGAGATTTTGAACGTAAGGGTCTAATGCTTGGTCTACCGGTAGAAAAAAAAATTCCTACCGGTAGGTGAACAAGTGCAGAATTTCCCTCTTCTACCGGTAGCAGCTCAATCACCTTGGATATAGAGAGGCCGAGATTTAAACGTAAGGATCTAATGGTTGGCCTACTGGTAGAAGGAAAATTCCTACCGGTAGGTGAATGAACTTTTGATCAGCTTTTGAGTTGCTGCAGTACGTTTGAGCTAGTTACGAAAAATTTCTCACTTGTCCTACCGGTAGGTGAAAAGTTCTTATCGGTAGGGAGAGTGTTTTTCAGGCGATTTTGACTAAATTTTTAGATTTCGATCCAATCTCAATAACAACCAATACAAGCCTAAATAAGGCACAAGAGCACTCAAATAATATATAAAGAGATGTAGAATTCTCTACCTCGAGTATCCAAGCCGAAACCGAAGAGATTGAGCGAACCCTAGCTTTCGGAATCCAAATCAAGCTAAATACATTGAACTGAGCTCTATCCAACGCGATACGAGCCCCAATACGCAAGTAGAAGATGGAGTGGAGGTTGATTGTTGTGGGTTTTGAATTTGGAGGTGAGTTTTTAGGTGTGGGAGTGATAGAGATGGAGAGAGCCGAGAGAGAGAGTGTGTGAGAGTGAGAGACCGAGAGAGAGATGGGGAAGGGAGTTGGGGAAATAAATCCCCTGCCACACACCACACATATATACACACCGTATTACACTTACACCCATATTTTCGAAACCCTTGCACATTTAACCACCACACTTATATTCACATCATTTTCACCATTTTCTTCAATTTCGAACATTAAAATTAAATAAAGAAATTTACGGGTCTTTACATTCTACCCTCCTTAAAGAAATTTCGTCCTCGAAATTTAAAATAACCATGCTCACTAAGCCATGCATCACATTAATATGCAACATGTTAAATATTAAACATTTCAATTTCGGATACTCACATTGGTATTTATGCAGGAAATAAATGCAGATACTTCTCTCTAAGCTCATCTTCTTGTTTCCAAGTTGATTCCTCGCTACCCTGACTTCTCCACAAGACTCGTACTAATGGTATCGTCTTACCCCTGAGGACTTGATCGAGTGAATCTAGGATACTGACTGGTTCTTCCCCATAAGACGCATCGGCCTCTAATTCGAGTTCGGACCACTATAACACATGCAAAGGATCCGGTTCGTATTTTCTCAATATAGACACATGGAACACATCATGTATGCCCAATAATCTCGGTGGCAAAGCCAAACGATATGCAACTTCCCCAACCTTCTCAATGATGTCAAATGGCCTAATATAACGCGGCGAAAACTTCCCCTTTTTTTCGAAACGAGACAAACCTCTACGCGGCGATACCTTAAGGAATACATGATCCCCCTCTTCAAATGACAACGGGCGACGACGACGGTCGGCATAACTCTTTTGTCTGCTTTGCGTGATCAGCAATCTTTGGCGAATCACTTTAACTTGTTCGGTTGTTCTTTCTTGAGCTTTCTTAAGGCGTTTGCGTATTGCTTTCATACTCTCGGAGGTCTCCTTAATCATCTTCAGTCCTACAAGTGTAGCCTTTCCCAATTCGGTCCAACACATTTGCGATCGACACGGTCTCCCATACAAAGCCTCGTACGGTGCCATTTCGATACTAGATTGATAGCTATTGTTATACGCAAATTCGACTAACGGCAAATAGTCCTCCCAACTACCCCAGAAATCCATCACACAAGCCCGAAACATGTCTTTCAAAATTTGAATCGTTCTCTCTGATTGCCCATCGGTTTGAGGATGATACGCGGTACTAAATAACATATTAGTGCCCAAAGCAGCTTGCAAACTCTGCCAAAAATGCACGGTAAACCTCGGATCACGATCGGACATGATGGATACGAAAATCCCATGAAGTTGAATGATCTCTTGAATATACAAACGGCTAAGCGTATCCACAGAATCGGTGACCTGAATAGGTAAGAAATGAGAGGTTTTAGTCAAACGGTCCATGATTACCCAAATAGTGTCATGCCCCCTCGGCGATCTCGATAAACCCATAACGAAATCTATGGTCACGTTCTCCCACTTCCACTCGGCCACAGGCAACGGTTGTAACTCCCCCGCGGGTCGTTGATGTTCCGCTTTCACTTGTTGGCACGTGAGACACTTGGACACGAAAATCACAACGTCCCTCTTCATTCCGAACCACCAAAATTGTCTACGCAAGTCGTGATACATTTTCGTCCCTCCCGGATGAACGGCTAATGGAGAATGGTGAAACTCTCGCAAAATTTCTTCCCAACACGAAACAGGTACAAACAACTTTCCTTGATAGCGCAAGCTTTGGTCGGCGTGAATCATCCACCCTTCTTGAGCATTTCCACTAAGGAATCTAGACGAAGTTCCTCTGCTTCTTCATCATGTTGTTGAGCTTCAATTACTCTCGTCAATAAAGTCGATTGCACCGTCAAGTTACACAACATGACCCCTTCCCGAACATCCTCAAAGTGCATGGCATAGAGGTCCAAATCGTTCATTGGTTTCCACTTGTGAATAGCTATGCTCGTAAGGTGTGTCAGTTTCCTACTCAATGCATCCGCCACAACATTCGCTTTCCCTGGGTGATATTGTAATTCAAAGTCATAATTTTCCAAGTGCTCCATCCAACGGCGTTGACATACGTTGAATTCTTTTTGAGAATACAAATATTTCAAGCTTTTGTGATCGGAAAAGACTTCAAAATTTTCACCGTACAAATAATTGCGCCAACTTTTCAAAGCAAATACGACGGCTGCAAGTTCTAGATCGTGTGTCGGGTAATTTCGCTTGTGAGTTTTCAATTGTCGTGACCCATACGCTACTACTCGCCCCGTTTGCATCAACATGCATCCCAACCCTTCCTTATACGTAACACAATATACGGAGTAGCCAACTCCACGTTCAGGCATAATCAAAACAGGTGCGGTAGTCAATCGCTTCTTTAACTCCTTAAAAGCTGCCTCACACGAGTCACTCCAAACGAAACGGGTCCCCTTACGCGTTAATCTAGTCGTTGGTGCCGCTAAATGAGAGAAGTCAAGAACAAAACGGCAGTAGTACCAGGCCAAACCCAAAAAACTACGAATTTCGAATACATTCTTCGGTCGCTGCCAATTCATAATTTACTCTATCTTTCTCGGATCAACAGACACTCCACTTTTCGAAACCACATGACCCAAAAATTTGACTTCGGATCACACTTACTAAGTTTTGCATACAATTGGTGCTCTCTCAAGAGTTCAAGAACAATGGTAAGATGAGTTTGATGTTCTTCCTTAATAGGTGAGTAAATCAAGATGTCATCCACAAAGACGACGACAAAACGATCAAGATAAGCACGGAAAATACTATTCATCAAGTCCATGAACGTAGCAGGAGCGTTCGTCAGTCTGAAAGGCATAACAACGAACTCATAATGGCCATAACGAGTACGGAAAGCGGTTTAAGGAATATCTTCCCTCCTAACCCTAAACTGATGATAACCGGACCTCAAATCGATTTTAGAAAAACAAGTCACTCCCCGAAGTTGATCAAATAAATCATCAATTCTAGGTATAGGATACTTATTCTTGATAATGACTCGGTTTAACTTACGATAGTCGATACACAAACGGAGTGAACCATCCTTTTTCTGCGTGAAAAGAGCCGGTGCTCCCCACGGAGACGTACTCGGACGGATGAATCCTAAGTTCTCCAATTCTTGCAATTGAGTCTTTAGCTCTCTCAATTTGGCGGGCGCAAAACGATACAGAGGTACGGAAATAGGAGTGGTACCGGGAAGTAGATCAATAGTGAACTCAATCTCTCTCTCGGGAGGCAAACCAGGTAACTCTTCCAGGAACACATCCGGAAAGTCACAAACTACTAAGGGTAACTCCCCGCGCATAGAGACATCCTCATCTAATGTCAAACTCACCAACAATGAGTAAACTGACTCTAGCTCACGAGGCCTGCACAAATATGGTTCCAACGGTTCCCGACGCTCCCCAAAGAATTCGAAACAAGGACCTTCGAGAGGACAAATATGAACTCGACGCTTGTAGCAATTGATGGTAGCATGAAATGTGGATAGCCAATCCATCCCCAAGATAAGATCAAACCCCGACATTCCCAAAATAATGAAGTCGAACACGAAGCGACGATCACGAATAACCAACTCACAATCTCGACAAATACGGTCAAGAGGCATTCTACCCCCTAGAGGTGTTTCGACAAACAAAAGAGGACTAATAGTCTCCGTTTTTTAGAATTTCAAGGCACATATAAATGATGCAGCAATGAATGAATGCGATGCTTCAGAATCAAAGAGTACTTTAGCAAATGAGTTGAACAAAAGAAAAGTACCCCTCACAACAGAAGTTTCTGGAGCCTAAGAAGTGGTACGTGAAACAGCAAAAGTGATGTTGAAAACTCGCCCTTGGGTACCTTAACCCTGCACAAAACCCCCTCTCTGACCGGAACCTTGAGCAGGCGTGGAAGAATTCGCTCCCTTGTCAACCCAGGAACTCTGAACCGATGTCATCTGGCGGAAGTGAAGCTGCTGCTGCCTCTGAGTGCCCCTAAACGGCTAGCCCACATTATGCCCCGTTCCCGGCTAATGCACGGAACCTGACTCATTGCGCGCTCCCGACCCTTGAGGACAATTCCTAGTAAGATGATCCACTTTACCACAAACGTAATAAGCCTTCTCGATGTGTGGACACTGAGCACGAATGTGTCCTAGTTGATTACACTTATAGCACACAGTCGGAGGTCTAGACAAAGCGTCCCGAGTCCCCAAAGAAGAAGGTGGCGGCCTAAAGTTCGACGAACTACCCTGCGGTGTCTGAGATGGTTCCCTTGGCCTTTTCCGTCATTGACTCCCGAAATTACCCGAAGAAGGGCTCAAACTTCCCACTGATTGCCTTGGCTCCCAAACCCTTACATTCCTTTGAGCTTCCTTCGGAATTTCAGTGCTCCTTGCACACTCCACAACTTCTGAGAACTTCATCTTATGCTAGACCATCACCATTCTTTTCACAGTGTTATGCAATGCCTTTTCAAACCGTCGACACTTTCTCTCCTCTGTTACTACCAACTCTGGAGCAAAACGAGACAAAGATTGGAACTTTTGCACGTACTCTGAGACAATCATATTACCCTGCTCCAGTTTCTCAAATTGCTCCCTAAGATTTTCACGTGAAGTTTTTGGGAAATACTGCTCCTCAAATAGCGCCTCAAATTCAGCCCATGTCAAATCTTCAATATCCGGTTCGTTTGTCTGAGCCGCGGTCCTTGCCGCCCTCCTCGCATCCTTCCTTGACTCTAAGACAGATTTCCACCACTCACCGGCCTCCTTAACCAATTGAACAGCCACAATACCTACTCTGATGTTGTCTTCGATGATATTGAGAGCTCTAAAGAGTTTACGAATTTGAGCTAGCCAGTGGTCAGCTACCAAAGGGTCGCTACTAGTCCCATCAAACACCGGTGGATTCCTACGGCTAAACTCTCACATTGCCACCATGGCTCGATCCTCTGCATTCTCTCTAGGTGCTTGGTTTAAAAGATTTGCAGCTGTAAGTGCTACAACGAGATCCCTAGCAATTGGTTTTGAGCTTGAGGTACTTCTGCACCCCGACTGGTCCCAGCCCCTGGATTCCCACCTGGGTTCTCCCCAAGCTGGCTAACTTCATCCTCAAGAGGTACCCCATGGCCACGACCACGGCCTCGACCACCCCGGGTTCCAGCCCCACCTCGCCTAACACGCGTCTTTGGAAGCATCTTATTACATGATATAGGAAAGGAAGACCATTACCCACAACATTATTACCATGAGGTAAAAGCCCCCAACTTTCCAACACAGGTTAATAACTTTACACCACTCTACGATAATGAAAATGTAACGCCAAGTAATCACATGAATGTTAGTCACACAAGCATGCACAAGTTATGTTAGAAGGTGCGACATTTTGAACCCATGAGACGAAACGTCTCCCCACGGTCTCTAGGTGTTCTAATCCTATTCTCTGATACCAAGTTGTCACATCCGCGATTTTTCAACATAAATATAAAAGATTTCTGTAAATAATACCTCACAATATTTCGTACGTAATCCAAAAGATTACTGTATTTCCATTTCCATAATAATACTTCTAAGTCCATAAGATTTCCAAATATTACATCACTGGTTCAACGGCCCAAATTAACATATGTATCAAGTGTCAATAGAGAGTTAAGGGTTTTACAAATGTTCATTGGTCAAAAGAATTACAACTTAAGTTACAAATACATCTTTCAAAAGAGATTTACAAAGATGAATAAGTAACTCATTTGGTTAGCTTTCAAAAATGGTGTCCATACTCCAAGCACTCCACGCATGCAACCTATGGTTTCGGATTAGCACCTGAAAATAATATAAGGCTTGAGCTACACTAGACCAGTAGAAAAGTCTACGCAAACTCTATATGTAAATGAGCTAAATGAAAGAACAAATTATGGGAAATCAAATGACAACGAATGTAAGCACAACTTATCATGGCTAAAGTGTCCAACTATCACCAATCCTTCTTCTCAACATACCCTTATATCCTATTCATTTCATTTGTTTCTCAAAAACTCGAATCATCGGTGTGTCTGAGCTGAAAATCTTGCCGGGCTAATTATGGAACTCCGATATTCCCTGCCAAGCACCCACCTTGAAGGTTAGGCCTTGAGTGTTCACTATGAGCATTAGCTCCTGCCGGGCTATTTTTGGGACCCCGACATCCCCTGCCAGACACCCACCCGTCAATGGGCCCCGAGTGTTCGCGCGTCGTTCACATGCTCAAATGTATCGTTCGTGTTTTAATGGACAACAACTTACATTTCACATTTCTTTACTCAACGAGTTCATTTTAGTCCACTGGATACCACTCTAAGTGTGAAACGAGTAACACTCTCTAAAACACTTGAAAGAATGCATAAACAACCCATTATAGTCAACGAGAAGCTTCACAAAGTGATTTGGAAAAACGTAGGAAAAGTTGCTCATAGACACTGTAGCAGCTCAATCACCTACCGGTAGAAGAGAAAAATTCTGCACTTGTCCTACCGGTAAGTGAAAGTTCCTACCGATAGAAATTGAAAACAGAAAGGCCAAGCTTTTGAACGTAAGAATATTATGCCTAGCCTACCGGTAGAAGAAAACGTAAGAATCTAATGCCTGGCCTACCGGTAGAAGAAAAGTTCCTACCGGTAGGTGAATGAGCTTTTGAGCTGCTGCAGTACGTTTGAGCTGGTCCTACCGGTAGGTGAAAAGTTCCTACCGGTAGGAAGAGTGTTTTTCAGGCGATTTTGACAAAATTTTCAAATTTCGATCCAATCTCAATAACAACCAATACAAGCCCAAATAAGGTACAAGAACACTCAAATAACATATAAAGAGAGGTAGAATTCTCTATCTTGAGTATCCAAGCCGAAACCGAAGAGATTGAGCGAACCCTAGCTTCCGAAATCCAAATCAAGCTAAATACACCAAACCGAGCTCTATCCAACGCGATACGAGCCCCAATATGCAAGTAGAAGATGGAGTGGAGGTTGATTGTTGTGGGTTTTGAATTTGGAGGTGAGTTTTTAGGTTTGGAGGTGAGGGAGATGGAGAGAGCCGAGAGAGAGAATGAGAGAGACCGAGAGAGAGATGGGGAGGGGAGTTAGGGAAATAAATCCCCTGCCACACACCACACATATATATACACCATATTACACTTACACCCATATTTTCGAAACCCTTGCACATTTACCCACCACACACATATTTACATCATTTTCACCCTTTTCTTCAATTTCGAACATTAAAATTAAATAAAGAAATTTATGGGTCTTTATAGGTAGAGCGGTGGTGATGGTGGCGAAGTGGTGGTGGTGATGGTGGCCAAGTGATGGTGGTGGTGGTGGAGTGGTGATGATAGTGGCCAAGTGGTGGTGGTGCTAGTGGTGGTGCTGGCCAAGTGGTGGTGGTGCTGGTGGTGGAGTGGTTGTAGGAGTGGTGGTGGTGGTGGTGAGAGTGGTTGTGGTGGTGGTATGGTGATTCAATGTAAGTACACAAGAATTCAGCCAAAAATTAAGTAGTTCAAAGCTACTTAATTTTTTTCAACTTTTTAGCCTACATTTTAAGTAACACTTAATTTGTTAAGTAATGTAAAATGTAGTTATCAAATTTACTGAATCACTTATTACTTAATTGATTCAATTTTAAACTCTAGTCTTTTATATTAGCCAAAAAAAAAAAAAAAAACCTCTAGTCTTTCATGTTGTTATTACTTAGTATTTTTTTCAATCTTATATTGAAAAAGTAAAATACTAATGCCATACTTTTCTAAACAGATAATGCATTAGGAATTGAAGTCAGTGTTTTTCTTATGCTAGCTACTAGTTTCGATGTTACATATATACATTTTTTAGTGATTGTGATGATCTATAAATTTGTTTTGATATTTTTTAAATAGGGATAGAAGGCGGAAAAATCGGATACCGTTAGTTGCCCCAATCTCTGTCAGGAGCAAAGATTTGGGGCCCAAGAGGCCAGAGATTCATCGACAGAAATGTGACAGGTTTGGCAATATTAAAGATTTTTTGATTTGGAAACGGAAGTAAGATTCGGTCCAGATCAATCGCGTTGCTATTCTACCCAAAACGTATATTCGACACGCATAATTTGAAATCACCCACCAAATTACGAGTATAGCAGAACATTGATATCAAGCAGATCAGATCAATTATAAATAAAATCGTTGGATCAAAGATGAGCTTCGTAGAAATTAACTGAACGAGTAATGATTTTTTGAAGACTAAATTAAGAAGACGATAAGGACTAATATAGAAGTCATGGCATGAAAAAGACGACTTTGCGTCCTTATTTGTGGAGTACTTTTAGTATTATAATTTGTTTTTTTGTTTTGTTGGCTGGCGTCGTTGTTTGTTTTTGGGCGCCGCTATTCGCAACCTTTTATTTTCTCCCGTAGCCCACTACATTTCGGTAAATGGTTGTTGAAAATCATAAATAACATTTCGGTAAATTGCTGTTGAAAACAAGATTATATTTCGGTAACTACATGTCGAAAATATGTTCAATTTTCGGTAAACAACTGCCGAATATGCATTTTCGGTAAACTCTGTTGAAAAAAATATTATATTTCGGTAATTTGATGCTGAAAATATATCTCAATTTCGGTAACTAACTGTCGAGTATAATTGAAAATTTTTAACGGGCTATGGGAGTAAATAGAGGACAGCGAATAGCAGCGCCCTTGTTTTTTTAGGGGGCTATATCCTGAAAAGTCAAGAAGAAACAAATCAAACCGCCCTTTTCACCTTTTTCTTTGGGTTTCTTTTCAACATGAGCATACGTTATGTAATCACAATATATATATATAACAAGCAAGGCACTTTTCATTAATTAACAACAATTTTATGGTGACCATATTTTTTTAGTTCATTTTTGAGGCACTCCATTTGGTAATTTTTTACGTAATCTTTCACGAGACAAGAAAAAGAAAAAGAAAAAAGGAGACCCATTACGATGTTAGTTGATGATCCGAGCCATTTATCTGTTAGATTGAATTATTTACAATGTAAATTAGATTGAGTGGACATCGTTAAAGGTTCGATCGAATTGTATTTTTCTTAAGAGAAATGGTCGATTTAATTGATTAGAGTTAACCATCAATTTCTTTTCAAGCTAGTGCGATTCGAATGATACCCGATCTCAATCAACCTAATTTCTCGCATGGATGTTCGAGACCTTAGAAATAAACTACTCGAATCGACAAATGAGTCTGCAATGAGTCTGATATTTCCATTAAACATGAGAAATTACGAGAGGATCTTGATTCGTGAGGAGTATATCAATTAATTAGCAGAGTATGTAAGAAGTACTAATAATATTTTTGTTAGCGACAAACATCACATGGTACTGTCATAATGTTGTTTAGTTTCACGAGCATATATACAAACAAAAACGAAGCCACGCAGAATTATATATGCAGGCCATTATTCAATGCACCTGTGTTTCACATAATGTACGTACTACAGTACTTGGACCTCCTCATATAAATTTGAAGACGATACCAAATACCCGTGCACTTCGAGTCTTCAATCCCATATATGTCCCCCGTTATATAAGAAGAAGTATTCACACATCAAATGGACCACGGCCAAAAAAATAAAAATAAAAATTCAAAGGATTAACCAAGGGGTCAAGATATGTGACTTAGGAATTTGCTTCATTCGCTCATGTTCTAAACTTTTTTGGTGCTATCAACTCTATCAGGGGCAGTTTATATAGAGCTCTGCTCCGAATTTAATTGGGCTACGCACAAGTGAGCAGTAAAATTGAGCACAAAAATTAACTGAGATGAACATAAACTGATCCGTACATATGAGTTATTAAAAGGGGGAATAGGTCAACTCTTCTTGGCTTATTAGTTTTGTAGAAAAGGACATTCGTGGCTTTGAAACTGAAGGGCGGTCGGTAGTAGTATTACATTTCAGAAAGTGCAACCAAAGAAAGCTGACTTTCAGATATTGCAAGTAAGAAAACGTTAAACTGTAGAGGAGTTTCTTCTTCTTCTTCTTCTTCTTCTTCTTCTCTCTCTCTCTCTCTCTCTCTCTCTCTGTCCGCCGTAAACCACGAACAGGCGGTTGAAGAACAATCAGTAATGTCGGTGGTCGTGAAGGGGACGGGAGTAGATTTGTGTCCCGACGAAGGGATCACGTGGACAAAATACAGGAGCATATGTGAGATTGAAGAAGAAGAAGAAAAGAATTATGGCGAGTTTTTGGATCAGATCAAGAATATTGACCCTTTACCGTCGATAAAAGAGGAATCGGGATCGGGGGACACTAGTCCGTTCTCCCTTTGTTTCCACGACGGCGGCGGTGACGGCGGTGACGTCGTTTATGTGGCAGTTGGGAAGACCGGATCAAGTCTGGACGCCCTTCTGTGGTCGCTCAACCACGCCGTTGTTAATGCTTCTACCCCTGTTTGTCTCATCCATATCTACCCCGAAATCCGTTACATCCCTACTCCCCGTAAGCCCCCCTCTCTCTCTCTCTCTCTCTCTCTCTATTTGTGTGTGAATAGAGTATAGACGTCCGGACTCCGGACACACGTGGTGATGGGGAGAAATTATTCGTTGTCCTTAGGGCAACACCTTATTTTTGACAGATGGTGCTTTAAACCAATCAAAACCTTCATTTTGGAGTTTTTGTCATAATTTCTGCCACATCAACAACTCCCTACGGCCATACACCCAAACAACACAAACGGCATCCTACCTGTCTTTTCAATCCTGTCGTTCTTTTCTATTCTCTGTTTTTTGAGCTGGAATTGATTCAATCTTGATTTTTTTATTCGCGTAATATTTTTTAGATAAATTATCCGTCTTGATGAGAGGAATTTAAAAAGTACAAAATTATGATCAAAACTGCTAACATTTTTATTTTTTTATAAACGAAATGTAAACAAAGTTTTGCTATTTTTTGAACTAGCAACAAAATTATTTATCTCCAAACCAATTGTTATTTTACGAAACTGCTAACTTTTCTACAGTGACTCAGTTCATCCGGCGAGCCACTTTTCACTAGGTAGGCAATGTCTATGCAATTTCATAGTAGAACTTTCGAAATGGTATTTTTAAATTGATTAGCATACACTGATCACTAAACTAAATGATCCGAACCAGTCATTTTGTAGAGCTTGTTAAGAAGTAGGCATTTAAATTTTATCTCCGATTAAAATGAAATTTTCTTGAATGATATTCTCGATGACACCAATGATATCCGCAGTTGGGATTAACCGTTTGTCTACTATTTTTTCAGTGTTTGTTATTTTTTGTAATTTTTTTGTTTGCTTTTTGTTGTGATTTTTAGGATTACTCATTAGTCTCCACTGAGGTACTTTAGAAAAGTATAACACTGGATTGAAATTCAAAAAAAAATTCATCTAATGCCTAGAACAATAGCAATTGTTTTGTAATTTTTTGTATCAAGTAAACTTTTTTTTCGCTTTGGATCAAAATATTTATTTTGTAGACTCAAGAAATAGATGATTAATTCGAAAAATATGGCACGATCAATAAAAATATCAAAAATAAAAAAATATCAGAATTTTGGGAGATTGGGTATTTTACGTTATTCTTTGGTCCGTTTACACTTGCTACACAAAACTTGGCGAGTGTTAGAATATTCGACTCTAAGGGCCTGCTTGGATGGAGTAAAAAGGAGAGGAGAAAAATAAGAGGGAGTATATGGAGAGGGGTCCACCTCTTTTTCCCCCTTTGGCATTCCAATTTCGTCCCCTGTTATTTCTTACCCCCTATTTCCTTTCACCAATTTAAGAGATTGTTCGAGATTAATTTTGGGCTTCTCTTGAAATAATCTCCAAAAAATTGACGAAAAACTAACAAATACGAAAATAAATTGAATAAAGACAAAAAAAATAAGTCAGTTGGCTTATTTAGCCGAACGGGGCCTTAATCTAAAAAATATTACGCGAATTGAAAAATCCAGATTGAACAGTTAGGTAATTCTAGCTCAAAAGATTAACAAACCAGTTAAGAGAGAATACCCGGATAAAAAAAAAACCAATGGTGCTAGTATCACACCCATGAGTGGTGGGTCCCACACTCATGTGTGTATGGGGCCCACCACTCATGTGAGTGTAAGTATGTATTTACATGTGAATTTGAGTGTGTCACGAGAATTATTGAAAAAAAAAAAAGAAAAGAAAAGGATGACAGGATTGAAAAGACGGGTAGGACGCCGTTTGTGTTGTTTGGGTGTATGGCCGTAGGGAGTTGTTGATGTGGCAGAAATTATGACAAAAAATCCAAAAGAAAGGTTTTGATTGGTTTAAGGCACCATCTGTAAAAAATGAGGTGTTGCCTCGAGGGCAACGAATAATTTCTCGGTGATGCTTGTGCAAATTGCAAAAGAGTACAAAAATTTGGGAGCTGCTTTTCCCCCAAGAGCTGCTTTCCCACCCACCGCCATCCCCCCCCCCCCCCGACACAGCACCCCCGACCCCACCACTCCTTTCCCGTTTTACCCCCAACTTCTTCTTTCCAATTTTTATTCTTCTTTTTTTCTTTCTTTTTTTTTCTCTATTACCCCCTCCCGTTCTTTCCTTCCGACTGTTTGTTTTTTCCTTTTTTTCTTATATATATGTATATATATTAAAAAATATAGTTTAAAAAATAAATGTTTCTTCCGTTTGAACTGGTACAAAAATGTTATTTTTCCAAACATTTCAACCGAATTGGTCGTAGTAAATTTTTTAATACACTTATTTTTTAAACTATTTTTTAATATATAAACGGTGTAAAAAATAATTGTTTCAATTTTCAATCCATGTTACTAATCAAACTATTATTTTTTACATTTAAAAAATTTGTTCTTTCTTTCTTACACAATAGGTTCAAGTCTAATTCTAAATTTTGTAAAGTAATTGAGAGAGAAAAAAAAAGTGTTTCAATTGATCATGTTTATCCGACTATTTTTTTTTCTCCTATATAGATTAAAAAATATAGTTACAAAAATAAGTGTTCCAATTTTCAATCCGTTTGAACCGGTGCTAAGTTCTTATTTTTCTGATCATTTCATCTTAAATGGTCGTAATAAATTTTTGGTTCCAAGGCCTTTCAATGGACATCCTAAGAGAGTCTTGGAACTAAATAATAAGTCTTAGGGTGTTTTGTTGAAAGACCTTAAAAAGATGAGTAATTAAATAAAGAAATAAATTAAAATAATATGATCAGAATAAAAAAATCTTTACACCCGTTCGAACGCATTAAAAATTGAAGCACTTAATTTTTTAACCATATTTTTTAATATTTATAAACGGTCTAAAAAAATTAAGTGCTTAAATTTTCACTCCGTTTGAATCGGTGCAAAGATCTTGTCAATATAATCAGAATAACAAAATTTTTGCACCGATTCAAACGGAGTGAAAATTTGAGCACTTAATTTTTTTAAGACCGTTTATATATTAAAAAATATGGTGAAAAAATTAAGTATTTCAATTATTAATGCGTTTGAACGGGTGTGAAGATCTTTTTATTTTGATCATATTATTCTAAAGAGACATAATCAAATTTTGTCTCTAGGACTCTCATAATTACGTTTCTGCTACATTGGATTGCAAATTGATAGTGAGAATTTTTTTTAACCCAAACGTTGCCATTTAGGGGCTACTGTGCGCAGCAGAGCCCAGGGCCAATTAAAATGGTCGGAGGGAGGTAATTAAAAGGGCTGAGGGAGGGTAAAAGCGAAAAAAGGGTGTGGGACCGGGAGGGGTGTGGTGTCAGGGGTGGGAAAAGCAATTTACTTTCCCCCCTCTGACACAGCACCCCCGACCCCACCACTCCTTTCCCGTTTTACCCTCAACTTCTTCTTTCCAATTTTTATTCTTCTTTTTTTCTTTCCTTTTTTTTCTCTCTATTACTCCCTCCCGTTCTTTCCTTCCGACTGTTTTTTTTTCCTTTTTTCTTATATATATATATATATATATATATATATATATATATGTATATATATATATATATATATGTATATATATATATATATATGTATATATATATATATTAAAAAATACTCCCTCCGTCCCTAAATAAGTGTCCGGCGCGCAAAACTAGGCTTTACAAAACATGCATATTTTCTATTAAAAAATTTAATTTTTTTTCACAATCTAATAGAACTCATTGCTATCTATTGATTTGTGAAAAAAAATTAATTTTTTTAGCGAAACAAATTCATCTTTTTGAAGGCCTAGTTTTGCGCGCCGGACACTTATTTAGGGACGGAGGGAGTATAGTTTAAAAAATAAATGTTTCAATTTTCAATCTGTTTGAACCGGTACAAAAATGTTATTTTTTCAAACATTTCATCCTGAATGGTCGTAGTAAATTTTTTAATACACTTATTTTTTTTAACTATTTTTTAATATATAAACGGAGTAAAAAATAAGTGTTTCAATTTTCAATCCATGTTACTAATCAAACTATTAGTTCTTAAATTTAAAAAATTTGTTCTTTCTTTCTTACACAATAGGTTCAAGTCTAATTCTAGATTTTATAAAGTAATTGAGAGAGAAAAAAAAAAGTATTTCAATTGATCATGTTTGTCCGACTATTTTTTTCCTTCTTTTTTTTCTCCTTTATAGATTAAAAAATATAGTTACAAAAATAAGTGTTCCAATTTTCAATCCGTTTGAACCGGTGCAAAGTTCTTATTTTTCTGATCATTTCATCTAAAATGGTCGTAATAAATTTTTGGTTCCAAGGCCTTTCAATGGACATCCTAAGAGAGTCTTGGAACTAAATAATAAGTCTTATGGTGTTTTGTTGAAAGGCCTTAAAAAGATATGAGTAATTAAATAAAGAAATAAATTAAAATAATATGATTAGAATAAAAAAATCTTCACACCCGTTCAAACGCATTAAAAATTGAAGCACTTAATTTTTTAACAATATTTTTTAATATATATAAACGGTCTAAAAAAATTAAGTGCTTAAATTTTCACTCCGTTTGAATCGATGCAAAGATCTTGTCAATATAATCAAAATAACAAGATCTTTGCACCGATTCAAACGGAGTGAAAATTTGAGCACTTAATTTTTTAGACCGTTTATATATTAAAAAATATGGTTAAAAAATTAAGTACTTCAATTTTTAATGCGTTTGAACGGGTGTGAAGATCTTTTTATTTTGATCATATTATTCTAAAGAGACATAATCAAATTTTGTCGCTAGGGCTCTCATAATTACGTTTCTGCTCCATAGGATTGCAAATTGATGGTGAGAATTTTTTTTAACCCAAACGTTGCCGTTTAGGGGCTACTGTGCGCAGCAGAGCCCAGGGCCAATTAAAATGACGGAGGGAGGTAATTAAAAGGACTGAGGGAGGGTAAAAGCGGAAAAAGGGTGTGGGACCGGGAGGGGTGTGGTGTCAGAGGGGGTGGGAAAAGCAATTTACCAAAAACTCTAATGGAGATTGAAATCTGATTTGTAGAAGTCAAAAAAAGGGGAAAAGAATGCAGTTTTTGAGGGAGTTAAGAGGGGTAGTTATGTGAACCAACCTCAATTTTGAGTTCACACTGAAGGTACTCTCTCCCTTCCCTTGTAAGGTAGGAGTAGAATTAATATATAGATACTTGTCTCTCCCCGCCGTTTATTCAGCTATTGTGAAACATGGTAACGATTTAGGATATGATCGAATCCAAAACTATACATGCATGATTAAACAGTGGATCATAAAACCAGTGGTTGTTCAAAAAAATCGATGTAGGACACTTTACAATCATAATCTTGAAAATAATTTCCGGGCATAAAAAAAGAGAGACCATTTTTGAAAATAATATTTTTGAATATTATTAGGGAAAGGGAACCATTTTATGGTGGTGAGAGAGGGAGAGAGCTAGCTGTGGTCAAACCAGCGTGCTTAATTTCAATGAGGGGGGCTCATGAAACTGTCTCAGTGTCTTATATACCCACTGGTAGATTTATCCGACAAGGAAATATCAAACGGATGGAGTATTTGGACACTTTTTTTTTTTTTATGTGGTGGTAATGTTTTATGTCTAGGTACAGAAAATAAATGTAATTCCCACCAAACTCTACCCACAACTACTACCATCTTATTTTTAGAATCTTGGTTCTCACGATTAGTCAACCCTGCAAGGCTTTAGCTTGGCGTGGTTGGCATAGATTTTTGTTTTCAAGTACACTTCCAATAACTGAGTCGGCATACACAAAAAAAATTGGTGACAAAAGTCTTGGTCATCAATAAAATGCACTTGAAAACAAAAATAAAAGTATGTTACAACCCTTTTGTAATAGACCAAAAACAACAAAAATAAAAAATAAAAAAATACTGTAACGTTTCTGTGGTACAATACCCTATGTGTAGGTACGTACCATAGCTTTCTCCCTTGTATACATTATAGCTAGAGTTGATGAATACATAGTTGTTTTGGAATGCCACTT
Source organism: Rhododendron vialii (assembly GCF_030253575.1). Classification (NCBI taxonomy): domain Eukaryota; kingdom Viridiplantae; phylum Streptophyta; class Magnoliopsida; order Ericales; family Ericaceae; genus Rhododendron; species Rhododendron vialii. Next base: position 20,203,307 of record NC_080569.1, on the reverse strand, counting down.
TAAAATCCCCATGACATCCAATTACTAGTGGTAATTTAGAGCTACCACACACAGAGACACCATGGCAAGGAACAGAAGAGATTTTAATGTTAACTACGTACAAAAGTTTGAACCCTACCAACGATTACTCGTTTATAATATATGTGTGTGTGTGTGTGTGTAACTAATTCAATGCTTTAAAACATCCTAACCAAAGGGGCTTAAATGCATGTACTTGGCATTGGACAACTGAACATAATTGCCGAACGCATAATAACTTTTGCGCTATAAAGATGCAGGATAGCGCGCTTATGCCTAACTCAAAAGTTGGAGGTCTACACCTACCAGAAATTAGGTTTCGAGGTGGGTGTCTAATGGTCATCATATGCACAAAAAGTTACACTCCTAACTTGTTAGGGTCATGGTCAATCATAAACGGGAGAGGTACATGTGCTATTAACGCAACACTGTAATTTCACAACAGTACGCATGCATAATAACATGTTTAATTATGTGGCTCTGTATCATTGGAAAATGAATGAGATCGATATTATTTTACACTGCATCCCCAATGATACAATACCACATATGCATGTTGTGCGTTGTGCAAATTATTGTGTTAATAGACTTTCCCTAAATTTTGAATCATTCCTTAGTAATGTTTGTTTGGTTATTTGTCATTCACATTTCTCTGGAGACTTTTCTTGAGTGCAGAATCACGATTGTGTGAAGTTATACCTTATTTTTATTCTTAATCAATATGTGATGACTTCAAAAAATATCCACCAATCGCCATGAGAATTTTATCTTGAGATTCAGTTTATGTGAAAAATTGCAAGAACACGTAGTTTTTGCTTGATAACTCAGGGTGCCTTGGTCAGCTGCACTACGACTAATATTTAAGGGAGCAATTTCATCTTTCCACTCATCTAAGCCGGGGCAAAAGCGCAGTACAGACTAACCTGTAGTAGAGTTGAAAGCACATGGAAGGTTTCAACCCTAAGCTCTTAATTAGGATGGAGCATATTCCTAAGTCCAGTCTTTAACTGTTAGGCCGACCCTTGGGGTTGCAAGAACACGTAGCTAACCATAACCATGCAAGAAGTATCTTTGATTTTTTTTCTGTCACAATACGGTGACACATGGATTAAAGTGATCTACCGAAGCTCAAAGAAGACTACGACTTTCCAAAAGGAAGAAACTACGCAGGAAATTGAATTGAAATAATTAATCTTTGACATCTTAACAAGGTAAAATGCTCTAGTGCTTTAATCGGGCCTCCGCTAATGGCTGGTGGATTGTTCCTCCAAAGATTTAGTTGAGGTGTACGTAAGTTGTTCTAGAGGCCTGAATAATCGAAAAAACAAACTGAGTTAACCGAACGGTTGAAGATAACACGTTTGACCTTTGTAAATTTGCTTTAATTTCTTGTGATTTTGCAGTAGGAAAGCTGCCAGTAAGTCAAGTGAATCCAGAGCAGCAGGAGAACTACATGATCCAAGAGAGAAACAAGAGAAGAGTATTCCTTCAAAAATTCCTTGATGTTTGTTCTGCTTCAAAGGTACAAACCAAACCAGCTGCTGCATCTTTCACACATCTAATGTATATTTTCAGTGTCCGGAGAAGCTAATTTCTTTTGCTAATTGATTAATGCATAAATTGGAGACAGATTAAAGTGGATACCGTACTTATTGAAAGTGATATGGAAGCAAAGGCATTACTGGACCTCATTCCCATCCTCAACATAACAAAGCTGGTGTTGGGCACCACCAAATCCAGTCTAAGGTCCCGAAACTTCCACCATATATATATATATATACACACACACACACATCACGGATCAAATGAGGGATCTCTCACTTTGTTAAAATGCGGGACTTTCATTTCCCGATCAAAATTTAAAAATCCGAACCGTTCAATGTGTGCAGAACGTGATTTTAAGGGTCCCCGCGAGAAATCAGCAAAAAAAATAACCGGAAAGGGCTTCATCCGAGCAGTTTTTTTTGAACCGTTCAATGAAAACTGCTCAGATGAAGCCCTTTCCGCTCATTTTTTTTTGCTGATTTCTCACGGGAACCCTTAAAATCACGTTCTGATCACTTTGAGCGGCTCGGATCATCGAAATTCAATCGGGAAGGAATCCCTCACTGGAACCTGACTGTATATATATATATACAGTCACGTGCTGGACTCCCCTTTCCCGAAATTCAATCACGTGCTGGACTCTCCTTTCCCGATCAAATTACGACGATCCGAGCCGCTCAAAGTGTGCAGAACGTGATTTTAAGGGTACCCGCGAGAAATCGGCAAAAAAAATGACCAGGAAGGGCTTGATCCGAGCAGTTTTTTACTGAACCGTTCAATAAAAAACTGTTCGGATCAAGCCCTTCCCGATCAATTTTTTTGCTGATTTCTCGCTGGTACCCTTAAAATCACGTTCTGATCACTTTGAGCGGCTCGAATCGTCGCAATTCGATCGGGAAAGGGAAGTCCCGCACGGTAAGGCCGTGCGGGATCCCTTAGGAGATCCAGACTACATATATATATATACGGGATAGTTCAAGGGACACCAAAAAAAACACCTCAAATCTCAAACTCATAGTTCCCGATCAAATTTTTATGATCCGAACCGTTCAATGTGATCAAATTTTTATGATCCGAACCCTTCAACGTGTGCAGAATGTGATTTTAAAGGTGCCCGCGAGAAATTAACAAAAAAAATGATCGGGAAAGACTTGATTTGAGCAGTTTTTATTTGAACCGTTCAATAAAATCTTATCAGATTGACGGTGATTGGATGAATAACTCCTCATTCTTCATTATTATCTTATATTCCACACTTTGTGAATCCCGATGGAGCTTTAATCTTGATCAAAAGACTTTTGTATAAGCATTAGATAGGTAGTTACCTTGGATATACAGTCCATTCCGATATATGCTCATATCTAGTTAAACAAACTAAAGAGTCTTGAATCCTAGTTGTACAAAACTACAAACATATACAGTATATTATTATCCAAAACCAAGTTTGAATTTCCAATATGCCTACTTCCGTTTTCTGTCTTGCTCTATTTTATCACTGTTCGTGGGTGATGCAGGAAATTGAGGTCCAGGAGAGGGAATGAGATAGCAGGTCAGGTACTTCAGAATGCACCAGAATTCTGTGAGGTCAAGATAATCTGTGAAGGAAAGGAAGTTGAGGTTGGCTCTATGTCTGAACCACCCTCTCCCCATGGCAGTTCTGATAGTCCCAAAGCTGCACACACACAGGAGAATCAGAGAATTGATTCCTTTGGCTGCACTTGCTTTAAAATGAAAGTTATAGCTTGAGAAAGAGAAGAATAGACGTCACCAGTGATGCCAACAGTGGGAATTACTCAGTTGGGAGAGCATCAGGCTGAAGATCGGAAGGTAATGCGTTTGATCTGGGCTCAATGAGATTTATCTTCAAACTTGTGTAGTGTCATTCATATGTAATCTAAAAACCACAGCCACATCCTTTGTTTTCCTCCATTTCTCATGGCCGATCAGATCTATCATGTATACACTATCGGCAGTCATACAAGCTTTAAAACTAGGCAATATGATCCTCCCTCGGATTCACAAACAGAAGAAGTAACTTCTTTCAACAGAAGTAATAGTGATATACCAAGTCCCAACATGCGTAACCTGATGATTTTGAGGGCACATCATGTCGCCAAATGTTTATATATAAAGCTTTTGTCTGTAATTTTATCTTCTCAGAATTCTGATGCACCCTAGCTAGCAGAACAATAAAAGAAGGTGCAAGAAAGAAATGACACAAATGAAAACAATGACGGGATGCAGTACTTTTTTCCCCCCAAGAATGACAGCAGATAAACCACATACATAAAATCGACTGCTTGGGGATGCTGATGGCGCTTTTTTCCCCTTAAAATCAACTGGCTTGGGGATATCAGGCCGGGCAGAACATCTTATTAACTCCCACTTCACACCTTAAAAGAACGAATGTAGCTTAATCTCAGTTGCCCCCCTTTTATTAGCAAACCTATCAACCCGCTAATCAGATCCCTCGCAGCAAAGCTGACGACCAAATTAACAAGAGTTTTACCAAATTAACAAGAGGTTGCCCAACAACATTAAACAAAGTGCCGCGATTCCCTGATCCCTTAAGCAGAGTTTTACCAAATTAACAAGAGCTCATATAGAGAAGTCCCGAAAGTCCACCAGTCTACTGCACTCCCATGACCCTCACCTTTACTGATCTCAAGAGCCAAGTACTCCTGGGTCCCAACAAACGACATGGAATGACACTGGTATGTTCAGCTATAAGCTCAGGTAAAGGGCCGACTTGGTTTCCAATGTCATTTTTGGGTTTCCGTTCCTTCTTAGTTTTGGGAAAAAAATGCTGGGGAGAGAAGCATGTGGTTGGGGACTACACAAGAAGGCTGGATGCAGGAAGGAGGCTCAATGCAAGCTGGCTGGACACAATAAACGGGGTAGTTTTGCAGAGGCTCAGAGTCTAGGGAAGAGGTTTGAGAAGAGTTTGGCTAATGACATAGAAAAGGGAAAGGTCGAAGTCTGAGCATTATCTGCCCGTCTTCCCTGACAGCTTACGGTTACGATAGACAATACGGTCAATACCAAGCATGTGGAGATATTCCATAGCTATGAGGACCTCTGCTACATAAAATCTGCAGGGAACAAATTAAAAATAACAAAGATTGCAATCATTCTTCAACAAAATACTTCATGTTCTCAAGTTAACAATGCTCATGTTCTCTCAAAGTGAACTTAAATGTTGTATACTTTTTGGGTCAACAGGATCAATTACTTGATTTTTTCCTAGAACTTGTGAAGCAACAATTCAGCCATTGGTCTCCCTTGAACATAAGGTAAGGGTTCATAATTGAAAAAAAAAAAAAAACTCATGGAAGAAGTTGAATGGTGCGTTGATTACACTAGTGTTCGAGATTGAGATTTAGTTCAAAGTTGGATATGCAGCTAAAGGTGGTACTTTTTATCTCTCCCGAAATCATGTCATATAAACTTCCATTACTCAATTCACATTTAGGGAGTTCATGTTCAGAGTATATCCTACTTTCAAAGTCACGAAATTTGCTTAGAAAGCAGACCAAACTGCTGAAGACAAATTTGCTTCATAAGGCATTAACCAAGGCTAAACTGACGCAAAACAGTTAGTTACAGTACTCTTGGAGACCCTTAAGCTTAACAATGCCAACACAATGATCACTCTTAAGAGAAAAAGACCAGGAATTGTGATGAAAGATGATTTCAATACTACTCCTATTGATATTACAAAATTTATCAACCACGAAATCAATGTACTTGATCTTGTGATTTTGTGTTAATGAACTATGTCATCCGATCATCATTTTTGTTTTCGCTAATTGCTCATGAATGTTTGATCGTGCCATTTATATGGGTAGATAAAGCCGATCATATATTGCAGTTATATCACAGTAACTTCATTTTCACCAGATATAGTAAAATTATGAAATAACCTACACCTTCACGTAGATTTTTTTATTTATCTTTTTTGGTGAGGTGGGCCGCCCCACAAGCTTCATAACCATTTCTTTACTCGAGCCCAATCTCCATGGACCTCGAATTCCTCAAGTTCAAAACCGATTCAATACATCTCGAAGAAACTCCACAAGGCCCAGTTGGCTAATCTTTGCTTCTTTTTTTTGGCAAAAGACTTGGAAAGCTTCAATAGATGGGGAAAAGACAGATACATCAGGGATGGCTCTCGTCACCTGGGGGATTCCACGTATGAGTCCCACTCCCTCCCACTCCCACTGCATGCTTGGCCACTTAGTGAACCCACTCCGCCTAACAAAACTCACAGCCAATCTTTGCTTAACCAATAAGATTTTCTTTGTTCACGTTAGAAGAATTACCTAGGCAAATATTCTAAATCCAACTCAGCTAGCCCATTATTATTATTATACAAAATAAGAGTATCAACATATCCCCATTTAAAGGAGATGACTCATAACGTACGTGACTGCACCCAAGTGCAGCTACACAATTGCTTGCTAGTCAAAGAATTTGAGACTTTGGGACAATTATAATATTTTATTCAAATCAATATATAATAGTCGAAACCCCTAAGTTATACTATATGAAGTATAAAAAAAAAAATTAGACTTTTTCAATATATGTGGTCAGGTGACCTCATTTTGTCTCCCCCCTCCGGCCTGATCCCTCCTCAGAATGACGGCCACTAGTTGGATTTGGGCCCACTAGCAAACGTATATAAGTAAGTGTTGTAGAAGATATGATTTCTTAATCACCCATCATTGACCTCTTTTTTGTCTAGTGAATTACTGTACTTTCTTCTTTTTTGGATCCAAATATAGGCAATATATATACACAATGACTTGGATGGTCCATGTAAATATGGTACCAAAATATATAGGGAATTGATATGCCAAAAACCCTTTTTGTTCCTATCAAAATCTTTTTTGTTCATGCCAAAACTCATTCATTGCATGACTTAATTACCCTCCACTACATCACTTAATTTACAAAAATACCCCTTAAAATCCCATAAGTGCAATGCGTTTTCTAGTTCCATGTTTCAAGCAAAAATGCAAGGATTCATGAGCAAATTCTAGAGCAAATTTTAGAAGAGAAGCAAACAAAATTAAACATCAAGCAAAAATACAATTCACGAGCAAAACTAAAGATAATTTGAGAAGAGACGTAAACAAAAATAATCTCTTAGATTTGAATGCGCATTTTCGTAAAATAAGTGGTATAGTGAATGGCAATTAAGTTATGCAATGAATGAGTTTCGGCAGGAACAAAAAAGGTTTTGGAAGGAATAAAAGTGATTTTGGTATTATCAGCTCCCAATATATATATATATATATATATATATATATATATATATATATATATATATATAGTTTCTAATTTATCTAATTGGTTACCTATAGTTTTGAGACACTGATTGGTGTAATTAATCTGTTCAACAATTTGTTTGCATTCTGCTCTCTCATTAGGTAATTTGAACGGAGATACATTTATAGATGTATTTTTGTAATCAATAATAATTGAATCTAAAGGAGGATGACTAGAAGTTGTAGTAGTGTTATCCGATTTTCTCCATTTTGTTTTTGTAATAGTGTTGACTTTTTTTATAAAAATTATCTAAGTAATTGAAAAAATAGATTTCAGTTCTTATTTCGTTCATGAAGTTTTCCCATCGAGCAATTATTTTGGCTTGTCTGGATTGTGAATATTTATTAGCATAGTCTTTTCTTTTTTGTTTATTTTTCTTTAACTTAAATTCTTTGTATAATTTATCAAAATCAATTTCAAAATTTTTATGTAAAACAAGTAAAGTTAGGTTAATTTGATATTCATGTTCTTCTTGTTTGACTATATCCGCTAACTCAGATAAAGAAGCCATTGAAGAATTGGCTGAAGAACTACACTTAAATAATCTATTCATTGTGTTTAATCCTACAGATTCTTCTTTTAATATTTTAACCCTAAAAAATTTTAAATCAATATTTTAATCCTAAATTATCATGGTAAACACATACCCTGCATAACACATACCCTAAGTTCCACGTCCTACCCCATTCATTGCCCTACCCTGGGACTTACTTTGGGGAAACCCAGACGACTTTCAGGTGGCCAGAGGACAAGGTGGTCGACCGATGATAACCGAATTAAAATACTAACTAAAATTTCAACAGGATAAAAATATTAAATGAAAACTAAGAAGGAGTAAAAACAACTTACAGATTACTTGAGTTTAATTCTTCAACAATTTCCTACTTGGCTCTGATACCATGAGGGGGGCGGAAGGAGGGATACAGTGAAGAACATGGGTTTATCAGAGTAACAGGTGTGTCGGTGAAGGAGAAGGAGGGAGTAAAAACACAGTTATAGCAATGATTACAAATAGTAAAAGTATGAACAGTAGTTGTTTCTTGATAATATTTAGTAGGTACTAAACTTTCTTGTATACAATTTAGATCTGCTCCGGTATCGATGAGAGCAGTGACTTGTATCTTATAATCTCCTATTATTAATTTAATACGAGCATGCCATTTCTGTATATTTATTTGATTGATTATATTTAATCTGTGACTGTCTTGATCACTATTTGGATTGTCAATATCTTTTTCTTGACTAGGATTTTGGTCTTGAGTATCATCTTCTAGGGTTTCTTCAGAAGATGAACTGTCTTTCTTTTTTCTAAAGAATTTGTTAGCTAATTTTGGAAGTTGGTCTTTAATCTTTGTAATTTCTATTTTAATAAGATTTATTTCATGCTGTAAATCATGTAAAGTAACTTCTTTATTAATTTTGTTAAAACGCTCCATAGCAGCATTAAGGCTTACTATCGGTTTATTATTTTGGGGTTGCTTCCCTTGTTGTACCAAGAGTTGTTTAAGTTTTTTAATATATTATTGCTTTAATTCTGAATCATCTATTTTACTGATTAAATCAATTAACAATTCTTCTTCGGGTAAGTCTTTGGTAAGTACATTTACTTTTTTACAACAATTGTCAGTACAACCAATTTTAATTTGATCGTCACTTGGATTATCGGTAAGAGAATGATAATCAGAAGATGTATTATCTCCTTCATCTTCAGAATTACTTAGATTTGCTTTTCTGAAAATCTCCAAAATTTGTTGTTTATCAGTATCTGATATATTTAGTTGACTAATTTTTGTTAGGACTTTACATTCAGTTTTATAATGTCCTTTTTTTACCACAGTTGTAACATGTGTCGTTACTTTTGTCGTTACTTTTGTCTTTATTTTTCTTGTTATTCTTTTGACTTTTGGGTTTCTCATAATATTTTTCTTTAGTTAACTTAGGTTTACTATGCCTAAAGTATTTGTTACTTTTACTGTCGTGGGTTGGTTTAGTATGGTGTTATATATATACAGTTCTTATCGGTGTTTTTTTTTCTTCTGATTTCTTATGAGTACTTTTAAAATCACATTCTGAACACATTGAGCGGCTCGGATCATCAAAACTCAATCTGGTTCCTATCCACACCTCTTCCCGTCCGCACCCATCCGCATTTCCCCTTTCCCGATTGATTTTCGATGATCCGAGCCGTTCAATGTGTTTAGAACGTGATTTTAAGGGTACCCGCGAGAAATCGGCACAAAAAAAAAAACACCAGGTAGGGCTTAATTTGAGAAATTTTTTATTGAACCGTTCAATAAAATACAAACAAAAACTGTTCGGATGAAGCTATTTCCGATTATTTTTTTTGCCGATTTCTCGCGAGTATCCTTAAAATCACGTTTTAATCACATTGAGCGGCTCGGATCATCAAAATTCGATCGGAAAAGGGGAGGTGCAGACGTGAAGGGGTGTGGACTGGATCCAGTCAAGACGTCTGGATTTTGAGTTAGGTCCGGACCACGATCTCAGCCGTTGAATTGTGTTTTCAATGGTCCGAATTCGCGAAAAATATGTTTGATCGAACAGATATAACGGCTTAGAGCAAAAGTCCGGACCTAACACTAAATCAGGGCATCTTGACTTGATCCTCAGTGTGTGTGTGTGTTCAGAACGTGATTTTAAGGGTACCCACGAGAAATTAGTAAAAAAAAAAAGACCGGAAATGGCTTGATTGGAGCAGTTTTTATTTGAACCGTTCGATAAAATACAAACAAAAACTGCTCGGATCAAGCCATTTTCGGTCTCTTTTTTTTGGCTGATTTACTGTGGGTACCCTTAAAATCACGTTCTGAACACATTGAGCGGTTCGGATCATCGCAAATTAGTCGGGAAAGGGGCATATCCTTACCGTAATACGGTAAGCGCACCCTTATAAGAATATTTGTGTGTGTGTGTGTGTGTGTGTGTATATATATATATATATATATATTATATATGAGGTGATCCTTTTTGCATTTGATAATAAATGTGTCTGATCTACAAGTAAAAAGAGGTTCGCAATGTAACAAAAGATTCTTCTGACTGCTCGGCTGCCATATAACCAAGTGGGACTGTGGCACGCAATTTAACATCAAAGATACTTTCTCTCACCCCTATATGGTTTATGCATGTCTATACATTATTTAAAAAAGCTAAGGAAACCAACCGGGCAGACCGACCATGCGTACAGACGGTCACGCGAGACACACTCTGAGTTTTGAAGGGATAAAAAATTATTGAATGACTCGGATCATCAAGATTTAGAGTGAGCGCCACATGACCGTAGGTATACACGGTCAATCTCCCCAGTCGGTCTCCATAGTAGGACTCTATATATATGAATATGTGTGTATTTTTTGTTCGACAGTCAAGAGTGTCTGGGCCAGCTTATGCACATCTCGGCTAACCCCCTCTGGTCCGATCAAAGGTAGGTCATGCCGAGCCTAGGGGATTCACGAGAGAATACTTTCTTCCCAGGAATTAATTGAACTCTGGTCAATTATATAAGGAGCAAATCCACGAATCAATCGAACTGTGCGTATATATGCATGCATATATTTATATAGACCTGTGTAATGCATATATATAGATATGCATATAAGTGTGTGTATATGTAATGTGCGTCAGTAGTGCATAGATAAGGCTCTAAAAAATGCCATACTAGTAGTCGTTGGGGATAACGGGAATCTTTCAACAGTACAGCACTAAGCTTAATTGGGACCAGATCGAAAGTAGTACTACTACTCCGTAAGGCCTTGAGCTTGTAACATCTTCTAGGGGCTAGGTACGTAGTTGCATGTAGGACAAGGGACGACTGATAATTTAGGGAGAGCATCTTCGGATAAATTTAGAAAAAAATAAATTAATACTACTATCAAAGATATTATTAACTCTTACTGGCCGGGTTGAAAATTTTGAGAATCGTAACTTGTAGAATTGATCAAAATGAATCAATTCAGACCAAACTATTCGAACTTTGGCTTGATTTTGGTTAATTTTGAAACACGTTAAGATGTCTACTAACATATCCTTGAAAGCACAAAAAATATAGCATTTAACAAATTACAACGTAATTTGAACATTTTCTGTCAAAATCATCTTAAAGTCGATATAAAAATCTGTTAAAGGCTTTAGAAGGAAGAGTCTAGTGTAGAGGGTGTTTCTCGAGCAAATTAAATATAGTTAAAAATAGGGTAAATTTCGTAGACCTCCCTTGAGTTTCTGACAAAAGCAGACACGTCCCTTGAGGTTTCTGAAATGTCATTGTCATCCCTTACGTTATCGACAATGTCTAAATACCCCCTTCCGTCATTTTTCCATCCAAAATTGTAACGTAGTCAGCTAATATCAAATGTCTACGTTTTGAAAGGCCAAAACTACCCCTAGCTACTTCCTCTCCTTCACCTGATTTCCTACCTTTTCAATTTGTCGAAATTGGCGAAATTGATGCGATCTTGATAATGAAACCCAGTGGGCATCAATTTAGGTTTACCAGACTTTTTTTTTTTATAATCTTTTTTCCCTTTATGCCAAATTTTCTTCTTATTTTCATATTAATTTTACTTTTAATAGTTCACATGAGAACTACAGTTTATCTTTGTGGGCTGGATATACACAAATAAACAGGTTTCAATCTATGTCCACTTAAAACTCAGTTCAAAAAAGAAAAAGAAAAAGAAAAACCATGTTCATGTGCACAATGTAGTTGCACATCTGCAGGCAAGGATCTGGGTAAAAAGAGAAAAGAAGTCAATGACAAAAATGGAAAGAGAGGGGAAAAGGTAGGAGATCAGGTGGAGAGGAAGTAGAGGTAGTTTTGCCCTTTCAAAACGTAGATATTTGAAATTAGCTGACTTCGTTACAATTTTGGATGAAAAGATGACAGAAGGGGATATTTAGACATTGTCAGATAAAGTAAGGGATGGCAGTGACATTTCAAAATCTACAAGAGAGGTGTCTGCTTTTGTCAATAACGTCAAGGGAGGTCAGTGAAATTTACCCTAGCTGATTCAGATTGGTTTGGGCTTGCGGTGTGACGATTTTTTCCGTCCCGAATGAATATAAAATTTTTATTTGGGAGACGCCGACGTGTATTAATTATAATATTGCAAACTAGAATAGCAAAAGTCAAGGAGTTGCATGTGTGCTTGCCAAAACTCAGGGGACCATTGCATAATTTCTCCATTATTTAAATTTTAGTCCCCACATACAAGTAGGAGTAGTTCTTTTGGATCTAGTACTACTGTACTCCGTAGACAATGTACCCACCGCCTAGAAAGATTTGGCCGCCTTTATTTTCATTCAATTATGTGCGAGGGGGTGACTTTTAATTGAGACGTCCCATGCTTCAGTTTCCAACCCAAACTCCCACTCATTCTCAATTTTAATACAAACGCCAATCCAAATTCTTCATTTTTAATCTAGAATTTTTATCCATCCAAAAGTTTCATTCATTTTAATTAAAAACAAGGGCATTATTAGTCTCAATGTCAAGATATTTTCAAGATGTGGTCAAAATGGTGTAAATTTGATGATGAACATTAGACCTATTTAAATACTAAAACTTATACTACCTATTTTGTAAAAATAAACCAAAAAGTGTAAACGATGTGGTAATTTGTATACCAACAGGGGTAAAGTGTGATTTTTGAAGTCTCCATTTTGGAGTCTTCATCAAATGTACTGTCCCATGGGTCTCCGAATTGGAGACTCAAATTCAAGTCTCTATTTTGGAGAGTCAATATAGAGATGGGTTGGAGTCCATTCATTCTTCATTTTGAAGAAACCATTCCCCTTGTAAAATTGGGTTGGAGATACTAAGGGATGCAAAATCGGGACACGACAAGTTAGCACCATTTGAATAGCACACGAAATAAGTTGGTTTGGGTCAACATTTTTTAACATGACTTCATTTTGAAGAAACCATTCCCCTTATAAAATTGGGTTGGAGATACTAAAGGATGCAAAATCGGGACACAACGAGTTAGCACCATTTGAATAGCACACGAAGTAAGTTGGTTTGGGTCAATATTTTTTAACATGAGCACGAACATGAGATTGATCCAACATTATGAAAAGCCAATGGGTTGAATACAGGTTGAACTTGCATAACCAGAAATGATGTCATAGCCGTTTACTTTTCCATTTGACATTCATGATAGAACCCAATCACAACCCAATGCCAATGAAATTAATAAGATTTATTTTGCTCTTAATAATGATGAACACCTAATACTTTTGCTCTTTATACTATAGGTTTGTATTTATGTAATTATTATTGAATTGAAAATGTGTTTACTTTGTGTATCGGATGAAATAAATTTTTCATGTGAAACATTGTTACTTGCAAATCTCATTTTTTTTATTAAAGTTTTTTAATTAAACGTGTTAATAATGTCAACCTGAAATGACACGATTTTACTTGGGTAGGGTTAGTGTCAACATATATAAAACACTTAAATTAAGAGTTGCTTGATGTTAACTTAATTGATTAGAATGACGCGATTCAAACACGACACAGTGCCTATCCAAGGTCACCTATCAGATTTTACTAGGCACTTATTCATGTAAATTTTTAAATCATGGCACAAAGTGGACGAGAGAGAAAATATTGCTCAAAACTTAAACAGTTGGAGGGCATGGGCATGTGAACTTGAAGATCACGTGACTTCAAACCTATATATAGACAATGCCTTCGAAATTAATTTATGTGTGCGCAAGCTAATTAAGCTGACACTTGAAAAACACTAATGCTTTCAAGATGTATTTTGCAAACTGCAAAGTCTAAAAGCCAAGAGAGTACAGTGACATATCCAATATGAACTAATTATCTCACAGGGACGAAGACGTTGGTGTGGCACACAAAGCAACAACATAAATCGCAATGTGTTACTACTATTTATGAAGTACTATTAAAATCAAAGAATTACTAGATGATACGAAGTTTAAGGGATTCTGATTTGTTTGAACTGGAAAATGAATTCGGATGAAAAAGAAAAAAGAATTCATAACTATCTGCACTGTGGCAGACAAGCAATGACGAAGGTGTTATTTGATCAAATGAAAGCGGAAAGCGGAAAACTGAAAAATTAATACCATATTCAAATTTAAGTCTAAATGACTGTACGTAACCAGTCTCATCCAAATCCAAATAAAAAATCAGATTCTAATTTAAGTCTGTAGATTCCAATTGCCTCAACACGAACTTTATTTCCATCTCCCATATAAATGAACCTTTCTGCATCACTGGGTGTTCAACTCTTTACACAACCTTGCATAGACACACTTATGCAAATAGTTGCACCCGTATCTATCCACCAAGTTGGGTCGTATTTCAGCTAAATTAAATTCACAGCAAACAAAACTGAATTGATTACCTTTCTTTGCGAGCCACTTATGATATTTGGGACAATTCTTCTTCACATGACCAACAGCCTTTTTACAAAAGGAACAGGGAACACCTTTATCTTGAATATATTGCACAGTTGTCTGTGAAGCCCCAGCATCTGCAGTTCCCTTAATCTTGGGATTTAATTTTCTTTTCTTAGTGCCCGAATAGCCATAAGAATGAATTGTAACATGCTCTTTCCATTTTTCAAAGTTGGAACCCGTAAGAACTGGAATATTGTTCAAATTGGCAGATATAGAAGATGCATTCACTATAACATCATAAAAACTATAACATCATAAAAGGAAATCTCACAATTAACAAATATCCATCTACTTCAGTGCGATGATAAAAATAAGAGATTCTAAATATAATTATCATGCAAAACTCGGTCTATTTGTAGGGATAAAAATAAGAGATTCTGAATACAATTATTATGCAAAACTTGGTCTAATTGTAGGGATAAAAATTTAGACATGCAAACAGACATAAAATAAAATTTGAAATCTATGTCTTTAATGGTGGGCCCTTTCAAGAAACCTAAGGCATCGTCATAACCAAGTATTTAGACAGTAATTACAACATGCAAGTGGTCTTCTCACCAATAAAGCTAGTTAATCATGAACAATATAAAATAGGTCTGGCTTATTAAAAGCCTTCCTTTGGACCTACAATTGAACGCGTAGGCAAATTCTAGAAACATGTTATTCAAAAAAAAAAAATCAACTACCTTTCAAATCCGGCCAAATAATAACCTTCCTTTGGGCCGATCACTACCCGTATGGATCTAAACATAACTTTATGCAATCAAAACTTTTATCTTAAAATTTAAGAAAATCTCTACGACAGAGACCACTTTGGTGGTTTATCACTTTAATTTTCCCAAACCCTAGATATGGATTACAAAATAATCTTTATTCAATTAAAGAAACAAGTAATGACCGTGTGTTAGCACCTTGATTTCCAAGGCTTGCTAAGCTTGGCTAGCGGTGGCACCTTGCACCCTAGCCAACCGGTGGAAACGAAGGCATGAGGCAGGCATGTCTTTACAAGGTGACCCGACGGTGTCGGTTGGTGTCGACACTGGTCCCTAAGGCAAGTGGCAGTCGTGATGCACATGATGGCCCGATGATATCGAGGCAGGGATGCTAAACGGGAAGCAGGCTTGTGGGACAAGGCAATCGAGGAAAACGGCTAAGTATTGGGAGCTGGGGTTGGATCACGAAATTGGCCAGGCAGCCTTGAGTTTGCTCGGGCAAAACAGAGGCAGGCTTGAGTTGGCTCGAGCAAAACGGTTATTGACGGTTAACAGCATTTCTGTACATGTTGCTGGGAACGTGGGACAGGTGTCCAAGGCAGAAATGGGCTGCATGTGTTGCTGGCAGCATGGGACAGGTGTCCAAGGCAGAAACGGGCAGTTACCGGCAGTTATCTCCAGGCAGTTTCACAGTTCAGTGTGCTGGCAGATTCTGGCAGTGCCAGCACAGCCCTAGGGCAGTTGGGGGTGTCAACTGCAAGATCATGGGTTGGCCCCATGATCTCATGTACTTAGTGGCCACGTTTTTATGATTGTAAGCCTATTTAGGCAAGCATTTTCGTAGCCTAAGGCAGAGGGTTGTTCTGTCTAGGTTCTTGAGTGTAATCCTTTGTGAGTTGGTGCTTAATAAAGGTTGGGACGGTTCCCGTAACTCTTGAGTGTGTTCCTAGACGTTCAAACATATCGGGTGTGTGTGTAAACACTAGTTGGCTGAGACCAAGTTGTTGGCAAACTTGGTGCCATCACGGGCAGATTTCTAGGCGAAAAATAGCCCCGTGACAGTTGGTATCAAAGCAGCTCAGGTTGGGAGCAAAAGTTGCAGAACTTCGGGTTGGAGTTATGGCTGCAAATGCTGCACTCGAGGCAGTACGGGTCAGAGTTACACAGTTGGAAAAGCTCGTTGGTGATGACGATTCTGATGAGGGCGTTACCTTGGTTGAACGCCTGGACGTCGTGTTGGCTTCGGTCGAGTCACAGAAAAAGGCTCACGAAACACATGTCGGTCAGATGGAAACCAAGTTTACTGAGATGCTGGCGGATTTCAACAAACTCTCAGATGTCATGAAGGAGCGGGTTTCTAACTTGGAGTCAGAATTGCTGGTTGTGAAGAGGGCTTTCTTGGGTCGCTCAGACGGATTCGAGACTCGTGTAAAGGTCCCTGAACCGAAGGCTTTCGGTGGTGCCCGAAATGCCAAGGAGTTGGAGAACTTTCTGTGGGATATGGAGCAGTACTTCTCTGCTGCTCGCGTTCCGGAGGCAGATCGTGTGACAATCACCACGATGTTTCTCATGGGCGATGCGAAACTCTGGTGGAGAACTCGATGTGAGGACAGCGGGCGTCCAAAGATCGAGCAGTGGGATACACTGAAGAAGGAATTGAAGGATCAATTCCTGCCTTGCAATTCTTCGTGGCTTGCAAGGGAGTCGCTGAAACAATTGAAGCACACGGGTTCAGTGCGAGATTATGTGAAGGAATTCAGTTCTTTGATGCTGGATATCAAGAACATGTCGGAGGAGGACAAGGTTTTCAATTTTATGTCGGGTTTGCAGAATTGGGCACAGTTGGAACTACGAAGGCTGGGAATTAAGGACTTGCCATCGGCTGTTGCTGCTGCCGATGGGTTGGCAGATTTCAAACTGACGGGCGAATCCAATTCTTTTGAATCCAGCACGTCAAAATCTGGTTCAAAGAAATGGGATAAGAGTCAGAAAGACAAGGGTCAGAAATCTGAATCGGTTGCAGAGGACAAACGGCAAGGCAAAGGGAATTTCAGCAAGGGTTGTTTCATTTGCGATGGGCCTCATCGGGCAAAGGATTGCCCAAAGCGTGAAAAGCTGAATGCTATTTGCGTGGATGAAGGGAAAGATGGTGATTCAGACTCGGAAGTGCATGTCCGGGTCAATCCTATGCAATTGCTCAACGTGATTCATGCAGACAAGGCAGTAACCTCGCAAAGATCGGGTTTGATGTATGTCAAAGTGTTGCTTTGTGGAATGGAAGTGTTGGCCATGGTGGACACGGGGGCCACACACAACTTTGTTTCAGAACGGGTGGTGCAGTCGCTGGGTTTAAAAGTCGTTGAAAGTTTCAGTCGGATCAAGACAGTAAATTCCAATGCACAGGTGGGGCATGGAATGACGGGCAATGTCGCTTTGAGGATCGGGGACTGGAATGGGCAAGTGGATTTGATGGTGTATCCGCTTGATGACCTCGAACTTATACTGGGTAATGAGTTCTTTGTGGCTGCAAAAGTGGCTGTGATGCCACATCTTGGTGGGATTTTGATTGCTGATGAGAAACGGCCCTGCTTCGTACCGCGGTGTTCCAAGGCAGAGAAGGGAAAGCGGGCAAGGGAAGGAACGGGTGGATGGCTATCGGCAATTCAAGTGCAGAATTTTCCAGACTTGGTGGTTGCTGGAAGAAAACAAGCTCAACGGGCTTCTCTCGCAGTTCAGATGTATGGGATTCTGGATGATAAGGCGAAAGGGCAGAGCGAGGCAAATGGGAGAACCTCCTGTTTGGCGAAGTGTGAAAATAGGCAAGACTCGGAGGCTACATGGGAAACGGATGGGACTTTGTGGCAGTCTGAGAAGCAAGTGCTGGAGTACTTACGGGCCTTACCGACGAGGACGTCGGCTTCCTCTGGTGGGGGTGGTTTGTTAGCACCTTGATTTCCAAGGCTTGCTAAGCTTGGCTAGCGGTGGCACCTTGCACCCTAGCCAACCGGTGGAAACGAAGGCATGAGGCAGGCATGTCTTTACAAGGTGACCCGACGGTGTCGGTTGGTGTCGACACTGGTCCCTAAGGCAAGTGGCAGTCGTGATGCACATGATGGCCCGATGATATCGAGGCAGGGATGCTAAACGGGAAGCAGGCTTGTGGGACAAGGCAATCGAGGAAAACGGCTAAGTATTGGGAGCTGGGGTTGGATCACGAAATTGGCCAGGCAGCCTTGAGTTTGCTCGGGCAAAACAGAGGCAGGCTTGAGTTGGCTCGGGCAAAACGGTTATTGACGGTTAACAGCATTTCTGTACATGTTGCTGGGAACGTGGGACAGGTGTCCAAGGCAGAAATGGGCTGCATGTGTTGCTGGCAGCATGGGACAGGTGTCCAAGGCAGAAACGGGCAGTTACCGGCAGTTATCTCCAGGCAGTTTCACAGTTCAGTGTGCTGGCAGATTCTGGCAGTGCCAGCACAGCCCTAGGGCAGTTGGGGGTGTCAACTGCAAGATCATGGGTTGGCCCCATGATCTCATGTACTTAGTGGCCACGTTTTTATGATTGTAAGCCTATTTAGGCAAGCATTTTCGTAGCCTAAGGCAGAGGGTTGTTCTGTCTAGGTTCTTGAGTGTAATCCTTTGTGAGTTGGTGCTTAATAAAGGTTGGGACGGTTCCCGTAACTCTTGAGTGTGTTCCTAGACGTTCAAACATATCGGGTGTGTGTGTAAACACTAGTTGGCTGAGACCAAGTTGTTGGCAAACTTGGTGCCATCACGGGCAGATTTCTAGGCGAAAAATAGCCCCGTGACACCGTGATATTTGACCCCGCACTGTCATAAAAACAGACGGAAAAGGAACCCAAAACTTGGCTTGATCTGTTAATAGTTAATACTTCTTCATGCTTCATAGACATGCAATCCAAAGAATCATCTTTCTAATAGGACAAAACTGAGATGATCTAAGCATGTGGGTATAACAAGAACTCATGTCAAACCATTGAAGAAAATAATACCAGATGTGTACTTGTCATTATGGAGGATGAAAATCTTAGTGTGTGGTTATTCGTCTTCCGTCTCCAAAACCCTTCTCTTTATCTTGACCTTAGTCTCACACATGATGGATGGGAGAGGATGGGATGGTATGAGAAAGAGGCTAGGGTTTGGAGTGGAGATATTGACCACCTATTTATAAGCCCCGATTTCATCATAGCCCATCATAATAGATGGAACCATACTGGGCCCTATAATTGGTCTCTACATACATATTATATTATTAGCCCGCACCACTTAACGCACGTGATATAATCCAAATACGTGCTAATAGAGATGTGTCTATTACTCAATCACATTAATTGAATGATCACAACTTAATGGGTAACCTCGACATCACTCAAGCCTTATTCGACAACATACAATATTTAATTTTATGATCTATGTATACCCACCAACAGAAAATTGTTAACAATAAGGCCAATCAACTAGTTTAGGCAAGATAATCAAATTACTCATGCAGACAAAGCATATGAGTAACAATTATTAGGCTCAGTTTGTTTCAACATAAAATGTTTTTCCCAAAACTATTTTACCCATTTTCTAGTGTTTGGTTAGATGAATAATAAGTAAAACATTTTCAAGTGTAAAATAATTTCATCAATGGGCGTAAAATGACTTACCACGTAATTGGCTGTAAGTTGTTTTCATGATTCCTTTCGCGACTTCCATGTGAAATTCCCGCAGTCAATTCCTATTGTTTTCTCTCTAATTTACCCACAGAACTAACTCACTCACTCTCTCTCTCTCTCCAAAGAAAGTACCCCACTACTAACAGGAGAACACAATCTCTCTCTCTCTCTCTCTCTCTCTCTCTCTCTCTCTCTCTCTCTCTCTCTCTCTCTCTCTCTCTCTCTCTCCACTCTATTTTGTCGATTTCCGGAATCGAATTCCACCATCTTATCTAAGCCTTCTCCCTCTACATTATTTTGACGATTTTCAGAATTGAATTCCACCATCTTATCTAAGCCATCTCTATCTCTCCATCTATACTATTTTTTCGACTTCTGCAAATATTTTTTATCTACCAACTAAACACCAAAAAATAAAAGTTTAAAATTTATTTTCTGAAAAAATATTTTACATGAAAGATATTTTACATCTATATTATAAAATAGGACGGGTATCTTACAGAATATTCTTTTTCAACGGTTCAGATTTATGCCTGTCCAAAATTTATCTACCCATACAAATCTGATGGTCCAGATTTGTCTTCATCCTTCCTTCTACAACATGGCATTTTGGTAAATACTGGAAACTATCTTCATCCTTCCTTCTACAACATGGCATTTTGGTAAATACTGGAAACTTCAAGACCACAAAAGGAGCTCATTTGAATTGAAATATCCTATCCAATCATGGTAATCTAATATTCCAAAAATTTATGGGATAATTGTCTCAAAACTGGAAATTTTTTTTGAAGGGATCCTTTTAATTAAGGCATGATTTGTATTTTGTGAAATGAATGAAACCTAATAAAACATTTACAGAAGTAATGAGTAAGTTGACCTTTCTAATTTCCTTTTATGTAACAGCCAAAACAAAAAAATCCTTTTACGTTAATTTAGATCCCAATTAAGATTTTCAAATTTCACATCTATATAATATGGGTGGTTTTCAAATCCCCTATATTTTGTCCTATATTTTGGACCATAGGATCGATACATATTTTTTCAACAGCTGAGATCTACAGGTAGAAGGGCTAACGATATATTTGAAAAGGATGATACAAATATTCCTACCTTCAATCTAGCTAGCCGAAAATATGGAAAGGATGGTACAATGATATATGCAGTAGTAATGTCACATTCTAAATTTTCGGTCTTCCTTCTATCTAGCTAGCCGAAAATATGGAAAGGATGGTAAATATTTTTTCAATGGCTAAGATTTAAGGGTAGTAGGGCTAGAAATGTAATTGGAAAGAATCTATGTCTATATGGTACGGGATTAGAAGATAGTTGTTAAAATTAATTAACCAGAAAGGTGGTAATTTGAATGGTCAAACAAAAAGGAAAGGTAATTTGCACAATATAAGGGATGATATGGGTGGATTAATTAGAATTTAGAAGATAGGAATAAAAATTAATGGCTGGTAATTTGCACGATATATATGGTTGGTAATTAGAACTTACTCCGTAGATGATATGGCTGGTAATTTGCACGATATAAGTGATGATATGGCTTGATTAGAAGATAATTTGTTATTAATTAACCAAAAAAGAAAGGTTTCTACCATAAACGCTTCTATATATGTGAAAAGCAAAGTTTCCTTTGGCTTCGAACAAAATTGGTATAAAACGTTTGTATTTTCATCATGGTTCACGCTGCCAAATCTTCATCTTTTGAACCCTCCATCTCTCCCAAACCAAATCATTGTGATTCCGTGCCGGTGAGTTCCTCTTCCTGTCTCTCTTTTATCTTTTGCCCTTTGCATTTTTTGGTAACTTTGGCAAGGTCACGTTTGTCTCTCCTATCAATTTCAAGTTAATAGATTTAAGAGTTGAAACGATTGACCAAAGACTGCAACCAAAACCGACTTTCCACGGTAACAATCTTCCTCGCTCTTTTTTCACTTTATATCGCTCTCTCTCTCTCTCTCTTTTTGCCTCTAACAGTTTAATATTTTTTATTCTAACACAAAACTATGGGTGTTTCCGAGTTTCTTCTTTTATAGTTATCTTTATTTTAATGGTTAAACTGGGAACAAGAGCAAGTGATTGCGTTCAGGGGCATTTTTTTTGTTTGTACTATTCATGATTAACATGTTAGGTTTTGATTCACTTACACTGTATTTGGTTTACAGTTTTGAGATTTATTTTTGAGATAAAAAAGTTCTATAGGTTTGCGTATTTTTCCGTCTTTAGTAATTTTTTTAAACATTTTAACGAACTCTTTTACTTTTTGAATAGAGGTACGCTATGTACATCCAAAAAGTAAAAAATTTGACAAAAAATCACTAAAGACGAAAAAACACGAATAACGAAACAGTCAAAAATTTTGGAAAAATTATTTCTGAGAGGAGAACCAAACAAAGTGTTAATGTTTATTAATCAAGAAGAGAGTAAGGGCCAATGAAGAAAAGGATTTGCCGATGCACGCTTGCGGAGGGAGAAAACTTGAAAACATGAGGTAACGTTTTTCCATTTATCTTGCCAGATATTTCTTACATTCTTTGTACCCATAAATTTGGACTAGGGAAGGCAATCTATATAATGTGGAGCGATGATTTTCATGTTTATGTTATGTAATCACTATTATAGTGCACTGCATTTTATTGATATAGTTTCTCTTCATCGCCCACAAAAATGTTATATTTTGGTCATAGCAATGCCCTATATAATGGATGCATATGTAAGGCCATGAATTAATTAGCGTTCTGCATTTGGAAGGCTGGTTTTTTTTTTTTTTTGATATTCAGGAGGGTTGTTTTGTTGATTATGGCTTTGGTGGAATAAACAGATTTGACGATCTAGCTTTGGAGGATTTGCCAGAGAAACACCTCTTAATGTAAGTATATATCGAGACGACTCTTTTTGAAGTCATAGTTTGTTGAATTCAAAATTTTATTTTGTTTTGTGCCCATGTCTTGCTGAGGATTTTGGAACCGTATAAGTAATTAGACTGTACGTTAGGATGGAATTGTTTTCTTACATGGCTTTCGGCATTTTGTAGTTTTGTTAATTTGCTTTTTATCAGGTTTATATGAAGCAGGGGTTGGTGTTGTAGATGGTAAAAAATGCATGGGAGAGTTACGGAAAAATATGGTGATTGAGGTGGGCGGGCGCATCAGAATCACATGCAATGGATTCTAGTTTCTGTGCAAAAATATTGCGAGACATGAGTTCCTCCTACTATTGCTAGAAGGAGATGAGAATAGGGGATTTGATTATGGTAAGTAGTGAATAGGGGTTTGAATGGGATGATGTGGGTTAGAATGAGTGAGAATATGAAGGAAGATTCGGATGTAAGTCATGATAAATTGGGGTTTGAAATGTATTATGGTTAACTGTGTTTAATAGGTTAGAGGACGGAGATGAATCGCTCGCTGGTACTAAGTCTGATTTTGTAATTACTATTTTATATGATTTATTGGACATGCAATCACATTACATTTGGACGTTTGTAATTTATTTTGTTTCAAGTGTGGCTAACTCTCGATGGAATTGTTGAATTCTAGATTACTCGATGTGGTCCCCACTAATTAGGAATCGGTTTGTGTTAGGACCAAGTTATGTGGGTCTGTGTAAGCACGGGTAGCTGTCCACAACTTGCTAAAGACACTCAAAACCAATTATAATGCTGCATTCTTTGAGCCGTGCCTTCAGACACTGGCATGCGCTAGTTGTAAAACATTTTACATCGAATCGAAACAAACAGAGCCTTAATACAAAGCATATGAGTAACAATTAATATATATACACCCGAACAGAGAAGCATATTAAAATAGTTATTCACAATAATCGAGGAAGTTATATAAACATTATTCAGTCGAGCAGCATCTGTCAAAGAAGGTAAAATCTAACCCAAAGTTGGCCTAGTGATCTTCGCATGAGATTTTGGGATTTGGTCACTCCTAAAATTTATGTTGGTGGTTTTGACTTGAGACTTGAGGGTTTGGTCCTTCTAAGATTTTACGTTCGATTCTTCTTGTCAATAATTATTGGTGCCACCTTACCCCACGCGTAAGCATGTGAATAGTTATGGGAGATGATGCAAAGATTAGTCTGAGGTGTACGCAAGCTGACCTGAAATCTTTTGCATTAAAAAAAGAAGTAGATATAATTTCACCATAGTATATTCATTACTTTTTCGGGGTAAATAATGATACTGATTCCTGCCAACCTTTTCCTTTAAAAATTGATTAACCACCTTAATTCCTACAGTATGCTTCAGGACTATTCCTGAGACAGCTGAAACTGCCAAGGGTGGAAATCTAAAAATAGGAAATGTGGACAGAGATAAGAAAGAGGAAGAGTACAGAAGGGAGCCAGTAGAGCCCAACACAATTAAATCTATTGCCATTGCCAATACCAGCTCATAAATTATAACACCACCCCTAATCCTGATTGTGTTGGTCATATACACTTGTTGAAAGCATGGATTTCTCAGCTAGTCCCAAGGAACTTAAGCCAGAGACTCTGGACACTGGTGAACAATCTGATGAGCTTAACTTTTCCTGTCTTTTATGCTATTTCTCATAATGGAAGTGTGCAATTTTGTCATATGAAGATTTTGAACAAAACCATGTTCTGTAAAGTTAATCTCTTCACTAATTCTGAATTTGAATTAGATTTACGTTTCTTATTTTGCCGTTTGATTAGATTTAACTCTATGTTTAATAACAGAATATGTTGCTAAACTTGCTTAATTTGAGAGAAAGTTTTGTGTTTATGAGATTCCATCAGCTTTGTGACCACTATGGATTACATTTACTTTTCTTTTCAATAGCATGATTTCGTGACTAATATGGTTGCTAGACTAACTTAGCTAAATTTACATATGTGCAAGTGGAAATCTAAAATTTAAGAGCAAACTTTTGAGTATATGAGATTCCGTCAGTTTACTAAGAGAATTCCTCCACAGATGAGGTAAATGATTCTCCAATTGAGCAAGTTCGCCTCACAGTGCCAATAACAGATGATCCGACACTGCCTTGCTTGACATTCCGGACATGGTTTTTGGGGACTATTTCATGCGCCCTTCTGGCATTCTTGAACCAATTCTTTGGCTACCGCCAAAACGCGCTATACATATCGTCTGTTTCAGCCCAAATTGTAGTACTTCCGATTGGGAAGCTGATGGCAGCATATCTACCAACCAGGAGTATACGAATCCCAAAGACAAAATGGTCCTTCTCTTTGAACCCAGGGCCTTTCAACTTGAAAGAGCATGTCCTTATCACCATTTTCGCGAATTCTGGTTCGAATTCAGTTTATGCAGTGGGTATTATTACTATAGTGAAGGCCTTCTACCACAGGGAACTTCATCCTTTTGCAGCCATGTTGTTAACACAAACTACCCAGGTGTATCCCTGTTCCTTTTTTGCTATTCTGTTCGTTGAATATATTATACTTCCATTCTTATAAGTTAAAACTATGCAGGAAAAAAGTTACAAGAAAGAGAAAATAACTTGAATATTAGGAAAGGCACGAGGAGCAAAAACTCCAAAACCCCAAGCAAGTAGAAATCAAAGAGAACAAAAAAACACAAGAATAAAAACATATAGTTTTTCTTTCCTCAGCGAATGAAATTGCCATTAGTTTGTGTAAAGTGGAAAACCAACAAAAAAAATATGGAGGGAGAATCAGCTGTGCTTCAAAATCATCATGAACATTACCAAGTAGACAATTATCTCATTCAAAAAAGATGCCTTGGGGTGTTTTAACTTCTTGCATGTATAGATGCTTGGATATGGATGGGCTGGTATTTTCAGAAAGTTTCTAGTTGATTCTCCACACATGTGGTGGCCTGCTAATCTGGTTCAGGTCTCCCTCTTCAGGTGCTCATTCTCTCAATCTCTGTTTGGGTGTTTTATTAGTTACACGCCAACACTTTGTTGTTTTATTTGTTTAATTTCTTGTTTTTGATACTGCAGAGCATTGCATGATGTTGAGAGAAGGCCAAAAGGAGGTTTGACGCGACTCCAGTTCTTCATTGTAGTCCTTGTATCTAGCTTCTCATACTACGTGGTTCCAAACTATCTGTTCCCATCCATAACTGCTATCTCTGTCGTTTGTTTGATATGGAAGAACTCGGTAACAGCTCAACAAGTTGGTTCTGGTCTAAAGGGCCTCGGTATTGGCTCATTCGCACTTGATTGGTCAACGGTAGCAGGTTTCCTAGGAAGCCCTCTTGCCACTCCTGGATTCGCAATTATTAACATACTGGTTGGCTACGTATTGATTGTGTACATAGTCATCCCTATTGCCTATTGGAACAACTTGTTTGAAGCAAGGCGATTTCCACTTTTCTCTTCACACGTTTATGATGCCACCGGAAGGCCCTACAATGTTTCCCTTGTTTTGAATGAGACAACATTTGATTTCAATCGCCAGGGATATGATGATTATAGCAAGATTCATCTGAGTATCTTCTTTGTATTTGCTTATGGTCTAAGCTTTGCAACATTGGCTGCTACGTTATCTCATGTCGCTCTCTTCCATGGGAGGTATCTATTCTTGCTTCCCCTATAAATGTCGTAAACTCAGCATAAAGTAGGTTTCATATAATCATAGAGATCTGTCATTTTCATTGGCATGCAGGTCTATCTGGGAACAAACAAAGGCATCATTCCAACATAAGTACGGGGATGTCCACACAAGGCTGATGAAGAAAAACTATGATCAAGTACCTCAGTGGTGGTTTTACTCAATCCTGGTGTTGGTAGTTGCACTAGCCATGTTTGCTTGTGAAGGGTTTGGAAGACAATTACAGCTTCCTTACTGGGGAGTTTTACTGGCAATGTCCTTGGCCCTGGTTTTCACATTGCCTATTGGTGTCATTACAGCCACCACAAATCAGGTACTAGAGTACTAGAGTCATATATATGTCCTTGTCATAATCAGGTACTTCCTTTGCTATGTTGCATGTTATTCACATTTTTCAAATCTCTGTGCAAGACAGTCACCAGGACTTAATGTAATCACGGAGCTTATCATCGGTTTCATGTACCCTGGGAGACCTCTTGCCAATGTTACCTTCAAAACCTATGGTTTCATAAGCATGACACAAGCAATAATGTTTCTATCTGATTTCAAGCTGGGTCATTACATGAAAATACCTCCAAAGTCCATGTTTGTTGTCCAGGTAAATAACCATAACCAAATGCTAGTAAATCACATTTTGTTTGATATAAGTATAGATTATGGGAAAATAACGACTTTAAGCTCTACTAATAATTATATTTATTTGTTGGCTTTTATGAAGTTAGTGGGAACTGTAATTGCATCGTCAGTGTACTTTGGAACGGCATGGTGGCTGATCACCACTGTAGAAAACATCTGCGACCCAACTAAATTGCCTCAGGGAAGCCCATGGACATGTCCAGGAGACGATGTTTTCTACAATGCGTCAATCATCTGGGGTGTGGTTGGTCCGCTTCGCATGTTTGGACGTCTTGGATTATACCCTAAGATGAACTACTTCTTTCTCATTGGAATTTTGGCACCTATCCCAGTTTGGGTACTATCTCGCGTATTTCCTGACAAAAAATGGATAAAGCTCATAAACATGCCTATTTTGATAGGAGGAGCCGGGGGTTTCTTCCCTGCTAGGGCGGTGAACTACATGTGCTGGTTGTCTGTGGGCATTTTTTTCAACTTCGTGGTGTATAGGAGGTTCAAGGCATGGTGGGCAAGGCACAACTACATTCTATCTGCTGGACTCGATGCTGGGGTCGCGTTCATGGCTATTTTGTGCTATTTCACATTGCAAAGTCACAATATCAATGGGATAAGCTGGTGGGGGTTGGATTTAGATGATCATTGCCCTCTTGCAAGTTGCCCCACTGCCCCTGGTATAAAGGTTGCTAATCCAAAGTGTCCAGTTTTCCATTGATCGAGATTGATGTTTTCTCTCCGCTTTCCTTGGTTTCATTCTGTATGCCCTACAGGTACATAAATTCTTGTACTACAGAATGTAGAAATGCCACCTAATTAAAGACAATGAGCATTTGTGGTGCTTCAAATGACATGACAAAAATAAATGCATCAATATATTATTAACTCTGTCCCCGGGTTAGTTTGTCGATCTTGATCTCGAAAGAGATTATTACTCTTTTCCCACATGCGCGCGCAACATGTATAATGATCCTTTTGTCACTCCCTTTATGATCTCCAAACCATTATAATCTCTAGGATCGATCGAGCTTGGGATTTCAATACTATTCAACCAATTATTTTTGTTTCTCTATGTCGCTCTCTCAAACTCGATCGCACTTTATATAAAGTAGCGAAGGGGGGAACTATCCGATCACCACTACATGTACACAAATGTACATAAATGCATATGCATGCATCCAGCTATATCTCAGTATTACCAGCATGCACTTTATATATGTTGTTAATGTATAGATCATACATAATGGTTTCGCACGGTACATACGAAGTCAACAGGAACAATTAGTTCAAGATAGAGCATATAAATTCGAGAATCAGAGCAGACAAAAGGGGGATCGATTTACATAAACATCAGAAAGTAAGTTATAAGATTGATCATGAAAAGTAGACCATGATCAACTCCGAAGCGAGAACACACTGATGTCGATGGGGCGATTGAACTTCCATGATGATGATTATTCCCTCCATATATAATTACAGCTCCTGCACCACCCCTACTCCAAGTTCCTGGAGGCTTCCGTTCGCGTCCTCTGCCTCCTCCTCGTCCACCACCACCACCCCCCGAACCTCCACCACGGCCACCTTTGGTTTCAACCGAATTTGCTATTACAAAAATGACTAGTGTGACCAAAACAACAACTTGGGCAACTTTGGCTGCTGAGAACAAAAGTTTCATCTTCGTCTCATATATGCCTCAACAGCTTAGAGCTAACGAACCCCAACCTGAGATTTTGCACTTTTAAAAAAAAAACAAAATTTGGCTAGAAGGTAGATATATAGTTTTCTGGTAATTAGATAAAAACACAAGGTTTCATACTCGGAAGACTAATTTGATTTGCTAAGGAATAAAAAAAACGTAGGAGTTAAGATGCAGGAAAACGTATAAAAAAGAAAAGATGAACGTGGAAGAACAATCCCAAACAAAATAGGTATAGAAAAACTCTCTCTAGACTCTATTATAATTCAATGATAATTGAACACCAACTTGCTCAGGGCTAGCTTACAACAGTACTTATAATATTGGAGAAGCCCAAAACAAAAACTAGGAAACTAATAAAGCCTAAATCAAATAAATTACCAAAAATGCAAAATATGATGTTGACCTATCAAATTCTAGAAATTAATAGAAGGTTGCCAAAACAAACGACAACAAAGACGGAGTTACCTATGTGAAGATATAAGCATACGAAATATTTCCTAACACAAGAAACTTTCCTTTTCGAAAGGCTAAACGATGTCAAAAAGAAAAAGAAAAAAACGATCGATGTGTATTGAATCTATTTATCGGTGGCCCGTTTCCAATCAACCCTAGGCTTTTCAGAACGTACGTCTCGTGGACGATGGGCAGCAGCTCTACTTACATGTGACGTTTGGGCTGCAAACGGTCCAAAGCTCAAGAAACGTTGAAAGACGTACGCACTCCGCATCACGTTGGTGAGTTGGGTTTTAGACTCATATAAAACAGAGAACTCCTTTTCGGGTATTAAATGTAAGAGTTGTTTTCTAGCAATATTGAATTCTTCAGTAATTGGGAGCATGGCGGAGATTTATTGGAATACATATATACTAACTCTCTATTTTTGGTAGAAAATATTACTACCTCCAATCCGTTCCACAGATTCTTGTCACGCCCCCTCCATAAAAGCTGCAAGCATCTTGCCTCTTTGAATAAGAGATTTCCTAGGGAAAAGTCTTAAAATAATAATAATAATAATAATAATAATAAATCTTGTAGAAATAGCAATAGTTGCAATTAATTGTAGAAAAAAGTAGTGTCAATTGGACCTTATCATTGTGTACCGAGTGCCACCGGGCCAATTTGTCACCACAAATCTCTTCCACATTTTTTTTTTCTTTTTTTGAAATTTCTCTTCCACATTCCATTAGTCCTTGTTTATTATTTTCTTTTCGGGGTGCAAATAGAGGATGAAGATGATCAAAGTAGCCAAAATACTTTTTGTGATTGTTGCTGTAATGGAAACTTCAGTACTGCATAGCCAAAAAGCATATATGGAAAGAATTACTAAGAGCAAGTACACCAGACTTTGTACTTAGGTTCTTTAAGCTAAAATAAAGAGCAAAATCATAAAAAGCTAACTACACCAGTCTCGCTATTTGCTTAGGTATTATACATGCATTGAAAAAACTCGGTACTTATAGCTATATATCAACTGTAGCATAGCAAAAGGATAAACTATTATTATTTTAATGTCAACACCACCTTTATCGGTTTGTCCTTTCTCTCTCTCTCTCTCTTTCTCTCTCTCCTCATTTAAGATGATAAAATACTATTATAATAAAATAGAGAGCAAGTACAGAGTATTGTTGTAGAAGTAATACAAAAAGCAAATAGGTAAAGTACAAAAACTATGTTATGAATAGCCAATTTACCTATTTATTGGTGCACTTGCTCTAACAAGTGCATGTTGGTGTTGAGGCCAGCGCCTCCTCTGCATAGCCTCACTCTAGCTAGCTAGCTAGCTAGCCTTTTTAATGGCATGGACGCTTGATTAATTATTAGCATCCTCACTTACTTTCTAGCTAGCTAGCTAGCTTGATTATGCCATGTAAACGTAGTAGTATTAATTTCACATGCACCTGAAGAAGATCGAGTCTCCATTCCTTCTTTAAGATTATTATATATACGTACCTATGCGTAAGTACCAAATCATTGCTTTAGGTTCAAAATAATTATTATAAAAAGAAATTACGAGTGACGACAGAATCTATGATACAGGGATAAACTCTTTTCTTTTCTTTTTTTCTTCCCCTCCTCAATCTCTTTTGTTTTACTCCATTCTAGCTAGCTCTTTTTGCAGGGGTTCGATTTACAGGAGGGACCTTAACCTGAGCTGGTATTCCTCTTCCGTTACTCTGTTCACCCGCCTCTGAACCTGCAACAAGTCATTAGGGCTAGAATAACCCAGTGACCCTCCGACGATCAAGTTAGATGTAGGAAGAGAGGTTTAGGTCTAGGGTTAGGGTAATGTGGCATACCTCTCAAAGATGAGTATCCCTTTGTATTTATAGACCTAAGTTTACTTGGCCTCCAAGCTAGCGCGTGGAGGTCACGCTCAGGTAACCGCCTCGGGTGACATCATAGATGACGCACCGGATAAGACGGTTACGAAGCACATGGCCAGACCTGGCCTAGATGATTCTTTCCGCCATGTGTCGCTCTTGGTCCCCCTCTTGCTGTGCTACACTCTTTCCAGAGACCTTAACGGAATGCACACTTCGGTAATTAACCGAAGTGTCAACAAGAGACTTGATACCAAGCGAGTAAGTAGAAGGATACACCGGCCCGTGCCGATATGAAGCCTCGGTTAATGGTGATCCGGTTAGATTGCCGAGGCCATGACCGAAGCCCCCACACTTTTGTTTTTATTCTTCTATTAATTGTACATGCATGCATGATCTCTAAAGCAGCATAGGAAGGAAATCATGTTAATTGGTGCATGCATGTCCTCCACATGTATGTCCTGTCCACCTCACACAACACTACTCTCGTGCACTAATCTCCCCAAAGTTCACACCTAAGTACGTCTTACGTACCCGCAAATTTCATTCCCAACGGCTAGTTTTAACATTTTCTCTTTTGCCACTACGTACGATTCTGCACATTTAGCTCCCACTCTCGGTATTTTTCATTTAGAATTAGTGGGTTAACAACAGGAGTGGGAGTGGGAGTGGGAGTGGGAGTGGGAGGGTTTGACATCTCTTGATAGACTCGAACCCCAAATCTTTCTCTCGGAAGTCAAGAAATACAATTAGATGGGCTAAGAGCCACATCGATCTATTGGGTTTGACATCTCTCAATAGACTCAAACCCCAAACCTCTCCCTCGAAAGTCAAAAATTACAATTAGATGGGCTAAGAGCATCTCCAACCTTGACCCAAATTTTTATCCAAATTTGGGTCAAAATTTGGGTCAAAACCCATTTTGGGTTAGGCTCACTCCAATGGCAAAATGATTCATTACCCAAATATATTGTTTTTTATGCTTTCAATAGTATTTCCCTCCATTTTTGTTTCCCTCCATTTTTTTCCAACTACATCTCCTAATTTATTTCCCTCCCATTTTTCCCCTTTTGCAAACAAATCTCCCTCTCAATATGTTCTTATCCTGGACAAATTCTTACCCGATATATGTTGGAGAGATTGGTTCATTTCTCACATCAACTAAACAATGGAGCCTTCTAAATATTCCGCACTTTCTTCTTCATCATCATCATCCTCCTCTTCTGATGATAGTGATGAAGAAATAGCCATAGCCACACTTGTAGGTCTCTATGAGGCAAATAATGGCTTAATGCTAGAAATGGTGCGAGAAAATACAAGAAAATGCAAGCAATGGGGAGGCTCTGTTCCGGGACGGAAATACTACCGACGCGAAAGAGTAGCGGGTCACGATCGACTAGTTGCGGATTATTTTTCCGAATATCCAGTTTTCTCGCCATCGGTATTTCGTAGACGCTTTCGGATGAGACGTGATCTATTTGTGAGGATTCTGAATGCTATTGAAGAACATAATCCCTACTTTGTTCAAAAGCTAGATGCATGCCAGGTACGTGGACTATCCTCCCTTCAAAAAATGACATCCTCAATGAGAATGCTCGCCTATGGAATGCCGGCCGATGCAACTGATGAGTACTTACGTTTAGGAGAAAGCACTACAATTGAATGCTTCAACCATTTTTGTCAATCGATTATCGAAAAATTTGGCGATGTGTATTTAAGATCTCCAACGGCAGATGACGTTAGTAAATTGCTTGCTGTTGGGGAGGCTCGCGGATTTCCCGGAATGTTAGGAAGTTTGGACTGCATGCATTGGGAGTGGAAGAATTGTCCGACGGCATGGAAAGGTGCCTATTGCGGTCATGTTAAAAAACCTACAATGATTCTTGAAGTCGTTGCTTCTTATGACTTGTGGATTTGGCATGCCTTTTTTGGAATGCCAGGATCCCACAATGATCTCAATGTCTTAGATCGTTCTCCTCTTTTTGATGAACTTGTCCAAGGGCGAGCTCCTCCCGCTAATTACTCTATCAATGGACATGCCTATAATATGGGATACTACCTAGCGGACGGCATATATCCTCCATGGGCAACATTGGTTCAAACTATTTCATCTCCTCAAGGAGCCAAAAAACAGCACTTTTCAATGATGCAAGAGTCAACAAGAAAGGATGTGGAGCGGGCATTTGGGGTTCTACAAGCACGATTTGCAATCATAAAAGGACCGGCACGATTTTGGGGTCGAAAAATGCTTGGGAAAATCATGAAGACGTGCATTATTTTGCACAATATGATCATCGAGGATGAGGGAGAGAGTTGTACTGATTTTACTTATACATCAGAGAGGAACCAACCAGTGGCAATTTCGCGGGAACGTGATGATAATTTTGAATCATTTCTATCTCGTCATGTCGGAATTAGAAACAAGGATGCTCATCACACTCTCCGCAATGACTTAGTTGAGCATCTTTGGCAACGACATGGAGAGATGTAGTTTGGAAGTTCTCAAACTGGTAGAAGTTTGGAAGTTTTGATTAAGAAAATAATGTGTCTTGCTGCTATTAGTTATCTGCCATTATTGTTTGGCTGCTATACATGATCTTATTTTGCTACTTTTGTGGAATAGCTCGTTGTCTTTTTGATTGTGCAATAGCTCATTGTTTTTGGTTTTGAAGTAAAAAAGCCAAGTCAAAACCAGAGCTACGGCTTAATCGTTACCGGACTATGTAAAAGTGCAATCATGTGAATCTAAAAAACTGCTTTGCTTGATATTCATATTCTATAAGCTATTCCTTCAAAACAAGCACCACATGCTATCGGACAACAAAGAAAAAGAGAGAGAAGAAAACCAGCAATTCACACAAAAGCCTTAAAATGTAAATAAGTGCATATTTTACCATGTTTATGGAGAGAAGGCAACGCTATTTCTGCCGATAATTTTCTTACTTTAGACTAAAAGCAATCTAATCAAAGAGAAATCCTGCAGATTGTATCAGCTCCTACTCCTTGTACCGAAAAGTACAAAATAAGCAAAAACTGCAACACACCTCCTGGTTACTTGTCACTCTTCAAGTTGCTACCAACAAGAGACTTCACAGTTCGAGCAATGTGAAAAATCTCAACCGGCAGTCCAGTTTCAATGTCGTAACCTGTAAGAACTATGCGTCTATGCCATTTTTCAATCGAATTCAATCACAATCTTCTCCTGTTAAGGCCTTGTGTTCCTAAAAAGATGCCAATACTCAAACACCATAAAATTGAAAGATAAACTTAAAGCATCCCAGTTCGAGCAATGATTTGTTGTTGACGCTGCTCATAGTAAGCTCTCTGCATAGGAGTTAAGTTTGACATGTCCATTGACATTATGATATGATCCTCCTTCCTTTGCTCCCTTTCATTCCTTTCTGCCAAGTAGTATAGCTGTGCCTCCCTATCCTCGGCCTTCTTTTGACGATCAGTAGCTTTTTGTTGCTCTCGTTCAATACCTCGCGAGGAGATACCAGTCAAGACATTTATTATTTGACTCAGGTTTGCTGCCGTTTGCTCAAACTTAACATCATCAATCACCTTCTTCCTTCGTGATTCGAGAGCGGCTTTTATACCACTTGGTCGGTTTACTCCCTCTCTTGAAGGTTGTTGGTCCAAATCTAGCTCAGATTCAAGGGATGTTGGAGTACCAGTGGAAGGATTTGAAGAAGTTGCTGTTTGGACCGTAGGTTTTTGCGATGGTGTCATTATTTCATCCCACTTACAACTGTGGCGCAATATTTCCCAACAAGATTCAAACATGAATGACTTATTACGTTCATCAATACTAAACATACGTTTAGCCTCGGCCATCTAGTAATCATAAATTCAAGATGAAAGAGACAAAAAAATATAACAAAAATTTCGTAGTTTTGGGTTGAAAGGAAATTACCTTCTCCTTTTCTCCGGTTCCACTTTTTTGCCTTCTTTCTACTTGGGCAAGAAAACCACAAAATTTGCTCACAGCTTTTTGAATTTTCGACCACCGTTTCATTAAAGAAACAGCGGTTCTATTGCAGTTAACATCTGCTTGGGAAGAGAAACACAATCGTATACGCTCCCACAAATTCGCCATGGTCTGATTAGTGCCTATAATTGGATCTTGTGAGATAGCCAAATAAGCTCGACACAGAGCCTCATCCTCCACCATGGTAAATCCTTTACCACGAATCGTTTGCTTTTGGCTTCCTACTGCCACAGGAGAATTTTGCGATATAATTTCTACTCCATGAGTTTGTTCCAGACTCATAGAATCCTCAAGAATTTCATATTCATCCATTGATTAAATTGGAAACTCACAATTGTACGTTGGTTGAGAGAGAGAGAGAGAGAGAGAGAGAGAGAGAGAGAGGAGAGGAGAGGAGAAGAGAAGAGAAGAGAAGCAGCAATCTATTTAATTATGCTGTTTTTCTGCTCTCAAAAAGGCATGGCAAGAATGGCAAGGAAAGAGGCAAATAGCCGTTGAACTAAAAAGAGAAAGAGACGTTGGAAAATTGAGTCAAACTTTGGTTGTCCCAAATTTGGGCAAACAAATGAGTCAAACCCAAAATGGGGAAGAGTATGGGTCAAAGATTGGAGAGGGTTTTTTGTGAGTTTTGCCCAAATTTTAAATTTTGGTCTTAAAATAGGTCAAGGCTGAAGATGCTCTAAGACCCACATCTATTGTAGTGCTTTTAACTAACCACTTTTTAAAAACTACACGACTCTCACAAGTTCACACCACGTATTTAATTTGTTCATTTGAACATGTGAACTTCCATGTTAGATGTTTGTCATTAGATGGTTCGAAACTTCACAGCTTTTTTTTATTTTAATTGTTTTTCCCATTCTAGTTGGCTCACACACACTCTCTCTCTCTCTCTCTCTCTCTCTCTCTCTCTCTCTCTCTCTCTCTCTCTCTCTCTCTCTCTCTCTCTCTCTCTCTCTCAACACACACTGTGGCAATAATACACCAAAATTATGAAAGTACAAAAACAGGGGTACTGGGCGACATATTACATCCGTTAATTGTAACAAAATATGCACAATTAACGATTCCCAACTAATAACACATGAAATTAATTCATAAAAACTTTCCAACAAACTTCATACGATTCAAACATCCCACAAAATACACCCCTTCAGGCCTCCAAACGTACGTCTCCATGCACATTAACAGCAAAAAAAAAAAACGTGTCTCCACATTGGCGTAGAACTATTAACAGCAAATCTCAAAGGGAAATGTCAGAGGCGCACGGATGCCTTTTTCATAATTAAATAAAGAAAGAGGAAAAACAAAATGGTCTACAATATTAAGCAAGGAAATAAGAGAGCATAATTAAAGAAAAAGGAAAAACAAACGTGGAGTACTAAAAAGACGCGGCGCTCGACCTTTGAGACCTTCCTCCTCTGTGTCCGGCTATGACTCCAGCACCGCCACGGCTTCTTCCTCTACCACCAAATCCTTTGGCTACCACTGAAGTTGCCATTACAGAAACCACTACGACAAGTACAAGAACAATTTTGCTAGCTTGCTGCAGGTGACAAGGACAATTTCATCTCCATATATAATCTTCCCCTCAGGCCGGCCACTGCCCTCTGGGATAGCTTTCGTACTTATAGGCTAACACTAATAAATTTCTCAACTGTGTTTATCTGCTTGGCCCGCAAAGATTTGGAGTTTTCCTTTTCCCTTCTTAATTAATTAGTGTTCTTAGATTTGCAGAGCTCTTACCCCACTATATGTATGGGTTCAGCTTGCTCGGGTCGGGTGTGTTCAGAGAAGATAGGATAGTAACATGTGTCCTATCCCTACTAAAGAAGAACCAGTTTTGGCAATTGATCGCTAGCCAATTTTTGCTCAATTTGGACAACCCTACTAAAGAAGAACCAGTTTTGGCAATTGATCGCTAGCCAATTTTTGCTCAATTTGGACAATTATATCCCTTAATTGTTGGGCTTTCACTTTTAGCCGGTTGCCCATAATGGTAATTTTGTCTCATTGTTAATGGCCCACGTGGGTGGATTATAGGCAGACACGTATAATCCACCTGCCATCTTTTACTCCCTCACATAAGACGTAGCGCGCTCTCTCTCTCTCTGCAATTTTTCCTCCCATGGCCCCTCTCTCTCTCTCATTCAAAGGGCTTCGCCTTCCAATTCCACGATCTAAGAATGTCGACTGCCAAATCAAGCGGGAAGAAACAAATCTCCAAGTCCGAAGCTTCTAAAATGGGGAAGCTGAAGCAAGTCGCCATCGAGGACGACTTCAATCTAGATTTCTCCAAGTCTATTCTTCCACTAGGTATCTCTCTCTCTCTCCCCGAGTGAAACGGTGATCCCATCTATCACTCTCCCTCAGACCTCCTCTCTCTCTCTCTCTCTCGTGACCCTAAATCGACATCCATCTATACCTGAAAACCTTAAATCGACTTCCATCCGTACCTCAAAACCCTAAATCGAACTCCATGCAGACTTCAAAACCCTAAATCAACTTCCACTGTAACTACTGATGTTCAAAACCTTAGCCTATTGATGACTAAAACTCTCAATCAATCGTAAATGTCGTATCTCATTTGGGTTTTGTTAAAAATTGATGGGGCTTGTGCTTATTTTTCTGTAAATACAGTAAATTGGAGGTAGGAATATGTTTTATGAGTTGTTTCCGTAGTCTGGGAAGAATTGATGGGTTTTGGCTTATTTTTTTATTTTTCAGTAACCGTAAATAACCAAGCTTGGTAATCCTAAAAGTGGAAAAAACACTTGATTTGGCCCCCCATATTCCCAGGTAAGTTGATACTGTTTGATTTTCAAATTGCATGGTTTTCGTTTGTGTAGATGAGTTACGACTTACGAGGATTTGAAATTAATTGATTTATAGGACTCCAAAAGTCTGATTCATTTTATGTATTGTTTGGCTAGGTATCTTAGCCAATGATTTTTGTTGAATATTCTTATGTTGCATGTAGGTGGGTTATCTTCATGGAATCAAGCCTTCCGTTTACTACCAAGTAATATGAACTTTCGATAGAGAATATACGTGTGTCGGTACAATCTTTATCTCTCTTAAGTTATCTCTAATTCTTCCTTTTTTAAGAGTTTTTTTTTTGTTGCTTCTTATTTTTTTTTAAAAGAGTTTCCATTCATTGGGGCAAGAATGTGTAACTTTGTGTGTTACTGTACTTAATAGGTCAGTCATGTTGATTTTTGAGTTCTTCGTTGGCAAATGAAATGCATGAATTATGAATAGCAAATCCTTGGAATGTATTTGGATCATAAAGCATGTAGATGGTTTTACTGAAGGGAAACTTGATGTAATTGGATATTGTTCATCATTGAACTAAAATTCCTAAATTTATGAACAACCGGAGTAAAGGTTGGTAGTAATAGTGTTATTGATCTATTAACCTTATGTACTGTGATCATATACATGATTAGTAAGTAGTCAGAGCTTAGTTTTTTATTCTCATATGTAGTTTCAATAGTTATTGGATGTGCCTATGCAATCACAATCTTCAATCTTTTTATTTTAATGGTATTTCCACATTGAACTCAATGTCATGTTTTTCTGTTGAGGTTCGTCACAAATTTTGAAGTTTTTAGTACCGATTAACACCTGATTGTTGCAGCATCAGAGGATATTAATTAGTACGTGTTCCTCTCCTTCGCTGATTGGATGCTCAAAACTTGATTTTTTTTTATTTTTTTTTATTTTTTTTTGAACATTCAAAACTTGATTGCTTGGGTCATTATAATTACAATAACTTTTCTTATATTCTTACTCTCTAATCCTTTTCTCCGTCCTAATTTTTTGTAGGGCTTTTTATGTTCCTAATGAGAATGAAGGTTTGGGTAAAAATACCGCTGGGCCTAGGCATGGAGACAACAAAGAAGAAGAATTTTCATTGAACTCTTTGTAAGGTTAGATTGATTTATTTGTTCTTTCCTTTACAATATCATTATCTTCTTCTTTTTTGTATTATTTTACAATATCATTATCTTCTTCTTTTTTGTCTTATTTGTATGATTGCGGTTTGTGCAGGTTTTGTTTTATTTTGAGAACTGAAAGTCAGATTTTCTTACTTCAATTTTAATGGGTTGAAATAAGATTTACAAGTTGAGGTGTGTTTCCTTAGTTCTCTTTCTGTTGACCTTCAAATTTTTAGTTATTCATTGATTTTTATAGATGGTGGTGATTAAGCTTATTGTCTTTTCTGCATGTAGTTAAGCTTCGTTGCAACAAATTTGAACCAAGGCGCGATCGGTCACCCGTAGCTCACACGCTTTAGTTCAGCAAAAGAGTTTTGCTTGTAAGTTCGCCCTTTAGAACAATACATACAAGTGTGTCTGCTTTTCCCCTTCGAACGGAAATATTTTGGTAATGCACCCGTAATCCCCTATCAAGTTCTAGAGATGAGAGGATTGTACCTGGTATTGGACAATCTGTTACATGTCTATCTCGATACAACTTTTTACTTGTTAGTAGTTTTCTCTTGCCATTAAACTTGTCGACTGAATTTATTCTACTAAAAGCTTTGTTGATGTAAGATTGAAACTAAAGTATTGTTAGGTTTGAGAAAATTTAAATGATGGTTTTTTTTTTTAAATGATCAAAAGCAGAAACATTAGAATAGACAATGCAGTCCAATTTGAAAATGAGGAAAAAGAAATAGTAAGTCAAACAACCTTCTGTGGACTGTGTATTCCTCATTGAAAGTTTTCCCATGAGACCATTTAAGTATATGTAGAATCGATTATTTTCCCTCTTTTATTTTCCCTCATTCCTGCCGTACGTGCGTTCCTTTGCACTCTTTTGGACACATTGTTTATTGAATATATTTAGGCATTTGATCTTTGGTTGAACTTGAGTGTGAAGTAGTGCATTGTGACTTATCGAATTATCCCCTCTTCCTATAAGATCAATGTTCTACTCCCTAGATCAAGTCAATGTATCATCAAGTTTTATTGCTTCTATTTTACAAACCTCAAAACATAGTGTTATGTGACTACTTTTGTTGACGTTGGCTCATTGATTAACCACTAACTTGATGTTTGCTCATTGAGTCAACACTAACTTGAAGCTTCTTATTTTCAGAGAGTCAATTGCTACCACCACTCTTGCTGATTGAATTCATGCCTCATGACAATCACTAAACTTTGTTGGGTAGGTAGCTATGTAACGCCCCGATTTTCCGGAAGCAATATAAAATAAAATCTTAAGAAAATTTGCTAAATAAATATAATTTTTCAAAATAAAGTTTAGCTATTACAGTCACAAGATAAATTTACTGACTCAAAATACATTAACTTCAGAGTTGACTCTAGGCTTGATACAAATCCGAAGCATACTCGATCTTCGTTCCTGATATACTTTCCGTGTCAAACTGCACCATCTTTGAATCATCTCCATTGAATCCTGCGCCCTCTGGCAAATTGATCGCCAAAGCAAACGATTTGCCAGGATACAGACGTATCCGTGAGTGATAAATCACCCA
This sequence comes from Rhododendron vialii, assembly GCF_030253575.1. NCBI lineage: Eukaryota > Viridiplantae > Streptophyta > Magnoliopsida > Ericales > Ericaceae > Rhododendron > Rhododendron vialii. The sequence continues at coordinate 20,162,847 of NC_080569.1, read as the reverse complement.
GTAGAATAATCCTACCCAACTACCCTTCTTACTTTACAGCTAACAAGTAATCGGATAATAAGGACGCGACAAGTAAAACAGAGATTTTTCCATAAAAACCAGTTATTACTATCCATTAACCTAATGTGAAATCTAAGATCTCTCCACGAGATCTTTCTTCCCCCAACCGCTAGTCATGCTCGGTCCCATGAGATCACTTCCCTTTGCTATCGCAGATACACCTAAGTTATATACCGAGTGTGCACCCCAATAACTACAACAAGGGGAAAGTTTATCATGCTTGAACCACAACTAGGATTCGCCTATCTTATACACCACTTCACAAATCACTTCACAATCATCACTGGACACATGCCAGTTTATCAATTCATCACTGGACACTCACCAGTTTCAATCTCATCACAAATCTCATCATATCTCAAAATCACGCCTGCAGGCAATCTAAAAATAAAACTTTCCAATTCATCCATTACCTAGCATTGTCTAGGTGAATTCTATTCGCATACCACCCCATGTCTCTAGGGTCCAATCTAACATATCAAGCAAGAGTTTGAACAATATGCATATTACCAAAATAATAATTGGAATAAACAAACAACAAGCGAGGCAATCACGTAACTTTTTATGAACGGGTCGTTGCCCTTAGTCTTGTATGGTCAAAAGTTAATAACAATACAAGAAACTTTTATCAAAAATAAATAAATAAATAAATAAATAAATAATAATTTTATTCAAATATTAGTAAGTCTATGCTTTTATTAGTCGATTTATGAAGTTAGATTACCATATTAGTGATAATATAACAGTGGGTCAAAACTGTACAGTTAACCATCTCGGGTTTAAAACTGCAATTTGTAAATAACGTATCATTAAATTTTGGATCAAAATAATACATTTAATAGCCTAAAGGGGTTAACTGTATTTTTAGTGTTAATTTTCAAAAACAATATGACAAGGAACAGGGGGTTTTCGAAAAACAAGGGAAAAAACGTCGGACTATATGATTTCGATTCGTGGGTTCGATTTTAGCAATTGAAACTTGTTAAAAATCCTCATGTAAAGAGTACATATACTTAGGGAGAAGTAGGAGAAGGATTAATCTACCTTTAATCCGGACAAAACGATTCGGTGGAGTCCGGTAGGTTTTCGTTTGACGGCGAAAGATCGGTATTCTAGCAGCAACTTTGGACTGGAATAACTTGACCAAACCTCTGCCGTTTTGGACGATTCTTGTATCTAACACGAAGATCTTGAAACACCCTACAACTTTTGTGAAGAGGTTGAAGCCCGAAAACCATTCAAACTAGGAGAAAAGTGGGGGTTTTCATAAGTCCTGTTTGCTGTCTGGAAACAGAAATCCGAGAATTTCACTGATCTTTGGACAGCAATAACTCTATCAATTCTTGACCGTTTTGGGTGATTCTTGGGTCGAAATCGAAGCTCTCAACGCCCTCTACAATATTTGTGAAGAAACTTAGGCCTAAAAACTACAGAAACTAGGAAGAAACAGGCCGTGAACAGAGGGACGTGATATGGACGAAAATTAAAAGGGTGTGATCTCTCTTTTCTTGTTTCTGTTTATATAGTGGACTAGGAGTGTTGTATTGTGAGAGAGAAGTGGGGATTTGGGGATAAGTATGGAGGTGGTGGAATGCGGAAGGAGAGAGAGATATAGTTTAAGGAGAGTTTGAAGGGGAGTGGAAGATTGGTTTTGATAGAATTTTGGTTAGATAGGATAAGAGATGAGTATGATACTTGTATATCTAAAGTATAAATATATATCCTATTTAAGTGTGAAAATAATATCAATTATACACATAATAATGTATAATTAATAATTCAATCTAATTAGTTATTGAATTAAGAATTTAACAATATAAATTTGTATAAAAAAAATAGAGTGAAAAAAAAAATCCGGGTCGTTACAACCTACCCCCCTTAACAAAATTTTGTCCTCGAAATTAAGGTGTAAGTTCTACTGGAAACATACGAGGGTAGTTTGCGTGCATAGTATCTTGTTGTTCCCACGTTGATTCCTCAATTCTTCGAAGTCACCAAAGGATTTGGACGAGTTGAATGGTTTTGCTGTAGATGTACTTCTCACTATGATCCTAGATCTCCACTGGTTATTCTTCGAAGGTGATGTCTTCGTTAAGTTTGACGAGTTCCCAATTATTGATGTAGGACATGTATTTTTGGAGCATGGACATGTGGAACACATTATAGACTCACTTCAATTGTGGCTGCAGTGCCAAACGATATGCTACTTTCCCAATCTTCTCCAAAATTTCAAAAGGTCCAATGTAGCACAATGATAGTTTCCCTTCTTTCTTTCTTTCTCCTTTTTTTTTTTTTCCAAATCAAATAACTCACCTTTGTGGCCGGATTTTTAAGAACACAAGCTCTCCAGTCTAAAAGGTCAGCGGTCTAGTCCTTCTATGGGCGGAGCTCTTTTGTCGACTTTGTGCGGCCATAAGTCATTGGCTAATGGTCTTGACCTTTTCTGTTGTCTTTCGAACTAACTCTGGTTTTAATAGGTTTGTTTCTCCTAGTTTAGTCCAATCAAATCGGCGATTCACAGGGTCACTCCTACAAAGCTTCGTATGGTGTCATTTCTATGTTGGATTGATAATTATTGTTGTAGGCAAACTTGACTAGAGACAGATGTCGTTCCCATCTTCTTTTAAAGTCTAGGGCACAAGCGCGGAGCATGTCTTTTAAGATCTAGATCGTCTTTTAGGATTGTCTGTCTGTTTGCGGATGGAAGACAATGTGGAGACAAAGATCGGTTCTCAATGCTTCTACAGGCTTTTCTGAAAAGGTCAACGTGAATCATGAATCATGATCACATATATACGATACACCGTGTAATCGCATGATTTCTCGAATGTAGAGTCAACTAAGAGTGTCCATTGAATCCATCATACGCTTTGGTATAAGTGTGTGTATGTAGTCAAACAGTTGACTATCACACAAAAGGAAGTGTTCAATTGTGGGGACCTAGGCAGTCTCGTCTCAAAATTCATGGTGATGTATTCCCATTTCCATCTGAGCATAGGTAATGTTGTAGGGTCCCATCGGTTTCTAATATTCTGCTTTTACTTGTTGGTATGTGAGACATGTCGGAACGTATTTGGCTACATCCTTTGTTCTACCCCACCAGTATTGTCGGCGGAGATCTTGGTACGTCTTGGTGCTCTTCTGGTGGACGGTGAAATTGAAAGGATGGAACTCCTTAAGTACTGCTTCCCGGAGGGTACCGATGTCTGGTACAAAAATTCTTCCCTGGAAGCGAAGGCTCTTATTAGCGTGGATCTCCCATCCGGCTGCTGCTTTTCCAATTGAGAGTTGATGTCGGATGAAGTCGCATTCTTGTTCAAAGGTTTGGGCTAAAAGAATATCTCGGTGTAAGGCTGGAGTTGTGATCACGGCGAAGAGACACGCGTCGGTGCCTTTTGCGGTTGGCTGAAGCTTGAATCCGTTAAGGTCTTCCATCATCTTCCATTCTCTCATAGCTAAACCAGCCACTTGTCCTCGGTTCTTATGACTCAGCGCATCAGCGACCTCGTTTGCCTTTCCTCAAACTGCTCTCCATATAGATAATATCGTCAAGATCTTGGGGCGACTACTACTACCGCTAGCTCCAAATCGTGAGTTGGATAATTCTTTTCATGCAGTCTCAATTGTCGGAATCCGTAAGCAACGACCCTTCTATTTTGCATGAGTACAGCTCTCAATCTGTCTTTGAATGCGTCATATTACACTGTATACCCCATGTTCCGCTCAGAAATGGTTAATATAGGGGCACTGGTTAATCTGTTCTTAAGTTCTTGGAACGATTTTTCACATGCCTCGCTCCACTCAAGCGTAACCCCTTTTGGGTTAGTCGAGTCAATGGCTTAACCAAAATAGAGAAATCTTGAGTGAACCTTCTGTGGTAGCCAGCTAATCCCAAGAAATCTCTAATCTCGAACACTGTTGAGGGCTTTTTCTAGCCCATGACCGCTTCTACCTTACTGTCATTTGCTGAGCTTCCTTTCTCTGACACAACGTGTCCTAAGAATTTGACTTCTTTCATCTAGAATTCACACTTGCTGGCTTTTGCATACAGATGATTGTCTTGGTCCCTTGGAGTACTTGTAGGACAATTCTCAAGTGGTCTTCGCGTTCTCTCTGTTGGAGAGTATACAAGGATGTCATCGATGAATACTACCATAAATTTGTCCAAGTACGGCGTGAAAATTTGGTTCATCGGGCACATGAAAACTGCAGGATCATTGGTTAATCCGAAAGGCATGACTATGAACTCATAGTGTCCGTAACGTGTGCGGAATGCCGTCTTAGGTATATCACAATCTCGAATTCACAATTGGCGATATTCCAAACCTTAGATCAATCTTTGAGAAACAAGTCGACCTTCTCAACAAGTTGTCTATTCTCGGTGGAGGGTATCGATTTTTTTATTTATTGTGGTTTTGTTGAGTTGGCGGTAGTCGATATAAAGTCGGAGCGTTTCTTCTTTCTTCTTGACAAATAGGGCAAGGGCTCCCCATGGTGAGGTACTGGGTCGGATAAAACCTTTTCCTAAAAATTCCTGCAGTTGCGTTTTCAACTTGCATAGCTCTGTTGGAGTCATCTGATACGGCCCATGAAAATTGGAGTCGTACCGGGCTATAGCTCAATAATGAGATCGATTTCTCTTGGTGGCCGTAATCTTGGTAATTTCTCAGGGAACACTTGTATTCGCAGATGATGTGAGGAAGGCCCAACTCCATACGATCCGATTCTTTCAACTTGAGTCTTGCTACTCATTCAGAGGGCTTATCACGCCACCTTACTTTGTGCGCGTTGGGTGCAGAAAAGTCTTGTCTACCCCCCTTAAATGAGTAAGACCTCACTTGCGAAAATGATTTTTCGCTTCTCTTTATCACTTTTGATAATAGTGCAGTTGGCTAATAGTTGAACCTTGATGTCAAAGTTAATTCCTCTTGTGACCTAAGAATCACAGGCTAAATGTAGGTCAAGACTCCTTCCACAATGATCTATCCATCGAGGGGCTGTTTGGAGCTTGAGGTTGGAGTTTAGGTGTAGTCAGTAATTGCTCGTACGAGTTGCACAACGCAGTTGATACTCTATCTTGCTTTAGGATTTGAGTTGGCATTGATCTCGGAATTCACCTAATCATTGTTGTCGATGTAGGCTACGTTGTCGTTGGCATCAAGGCTACACGTATTGTCCTTTTGGTGGGATTGACAAAGTGACCATAGAGAATGATATTGTTGACCCTTTATGCCAATCTTGTAATGACTGCCCTACGAGGTTAGGTTTAGGATCTTGAGGTTTCTAAATATCTGGTTCTCGAAAAGGAGTTCGTGCAACAACCTTCTCTCACTGATCTTTCTCTATTTGATCTATTTACGACCGTTATCTAACTAGAGGAAGAGAATTCTTCTTTGACAGGTGCTCTATTTACTGAATAGCCTCTTTATCCTCTATTATCGAGATTTTGTCTCCTTGCCTACTTCGGACTGGGATTCTTCTCTCGTTTGATACGTCCACCAATTGTAAAAGGAACGGTCCCTTTATCGCTCCCTTCTGATCGGAGTGAACATCGATTTCATCACTTCTCGGAGTTTGAATTGCAATAGGTAAATAAAATATTTATATGATATAATTAGGTAAAATATATCGTAGTTTAGGGAAGTAATAGATACAGTAAACGTTTAGCTATTCGGATTTACGCTCTTAGAATGTGGCCTACCCAATCTACCCAAGGCTGAGTGTTGAACCTAGGCTCTGATACCATTTGCAACGCCCCGATTTTCCGGAAGCAATATAAAATAAAATCTTAAGAAAATTTGCTAAATAAATATAATTTTTCAAAATAAAGTTTAGCTATTACAATCACAAGATAAATTTACTGATTCAAAATACATTAACTTCAGAGCTGACTCTAGGCTTGATACAAATCCAAAGCATACTCGATCTTCGTTTCTGATATTCTTTCCCTGTCGAACTGCACCATCTTTGAATCATCTCCATTGAATCCTGCGCCCTCTGGCAAATTGATCGCCAAAGCAAATGATTTGCCAGGATACAGACCTATCCGTGAGTGATAAATCACCCAGTAGAATAATTCAACCCAAACTGCCCCTCTTACTTTATAGCTAACAAGTAATCGGATAATAAGGATGCGATAAGTAAAATAGAGATTTTTCCATATAAACAAGTTATTACTATCCATTAACCTAATGTGAAATCTAAGATCTCTCCACGAGATCTTTCCTCCCCCAACCGCTAGCCATGCTCGGTTCCATGAAATCACTTCCCTTTGCTGTTGCAGATAAACCTAAGTTATATACCGAGTGTGCACCCCAATAATTACAACAAGGGGAAAGTTTATCATGCCTGAACAACAACTAGGGTTCGCCTATCTTATACACCACTTCACAAATCACTTCACAATCATCACTGGACACACGCCAATTTATCAATTCATCACTGGACACTCGCTAGTTTCAATCTCATCACAAATCTCATCATATCTCAAAATCACGCCTGCAGGCAATCTAAAAATAAAACTTTCCAATTCATCCATTACCTAGCATCGTCTAGGTGAATTCTATTCGCATACCACCCTATGTCTCTAGGGTCCAATCTAGCATATCAAGCAAGAGTTTGAACAATATGCATATTACCAAAATAATAATTGAAATAAACAAACAACAAGCGAGGCAATCGCGTAACTTTTTATGAACTGGCCGTTGCCCTTAGTCTTGTATGGTCAAAAGTTAATAACAATACAAGAAACTTTTATCAAAATTAAATAAATAATAATTTTATTCAAATATTAGTAAGTCTATGCTTTTATTAGTCGATTTATGAAGTTAGATTACCATATTAGTGATAATATAACAGTGGGTCGAAACTGTACAGTTAACCATCTCGGGTTTAAAACTGCAATTTGTAAATAACGTATCATTAAATTTGGACCAAAACAATACATTCAATAGCCTAAAGGGGTTAATTGTATTTCTAGTGTTAATTTTCAAAAACAATACGTCCAGGAACAGTGGGTTTTCGAAAAACATGGGAAAAAACGTCGGACTATATGATTTCGATTCGTGGGTTCGATTTTAGCAATTGAAACTTGTTAAAAATCCTCATGTAAAGAGTACATATACTTAGGGAGAAGTAGGAGAAGGATTAATCTACCTTTAATCCGGACAAAACGATTCGGTGGAGTTCGGTGGGTTTTCGTTTGGCGGCGAAAGATCGGTATTCTAGCAGTAACTTTGGACTGGAATAACTTGACCAAACCTTTGCCGTTTTGGACGATTCTTGTGTCTAACGCAAAGATCTTGAAACGCCCTACAATTTTTGTGAAGAAGTTGAATCCCGAAAACCATTCGAACTAGGAGAAAAGTGGGGGTTTTCATAAGTCCTGTTTGCTGCCTGGAAACAGAAATCCGAGAATTTCACTGATCTTTGGACAGCAATAACTCTATCAATTCTTGACCATTTTGGGTGATTATTGGGTCTAAATAGAAGCTCTCGACGCCCTCTACAATATTTGTGAAGAAACTTAGGCCTAAAAACGACAGAAACTAGGAAGAAACAGGCCATGAACAGAGGGACGTGATATAGACAAAAATTAAAAGGGTGTGATCCCTCTTTTCTTGTTTCTGTTTATGTAGTGGACTAGGAGTGTTGTATTGTGAGAGAGAAGTGGGGATTTGGGGATAAGTATGGAGGTGGTGGAATGCGGAAGGAAAGAGAGATATAGTTTAAGGAGAGTTTGAAGGGGAGTGGAAGATTGGTTTTGATAGAATTTTGGTTAGATAGAATAAGAGATGAGTATGGATACTTGTATATCTAAAGTATAAATATATATCCTATATAAGTGTGAAAATAATATCAATTATACACATAATAATGTATAATTAATAATTCAATCTAATTAGTTATTGAATTAAGAATTTAACAATATAAATTTGTATAAAAAAAAATAGAGCAAAAAAAAAAATTCCCGGGTCGTTACAAGCTACAATCAAGACGTTCAGCCTAATTTCACTTGGCCTTTTGTAATCAGAAATATGGCATATTTATGTATATATGAAATTTATGCACCCAATGCTTATTGAAATATTCAATACCGTTCAATTCAACGGAATTCAACGGGCATGACAAATGTGCCTTGCACATTATGATGCACCTAGTTCACACAAAAGCAAATATGTTGTAGTATTGTCTTTGTCCTCTTTTTTCACACAGAAGACTATATATACCGTATTTAATGTGGTTTTCGTTTGTTAGAAAACTAATATAAAATCTCATTCAATGTTGAACTGTTTTTTACTTTCTTGTAGCTAGCAGTATTCCGTGTTATTGTGAATATATATTCTCTCTTTTTTTCAAAAAATAAAAAAATATTTTTTTATTGCACGTATGAAGTCATAATATGAAAATAAATCATAAAAAGAAAATTCAAAGATTATTTTTTCCCTGCTTCAAGATTGAAACTACCAATATTTTAAATAAAATGGTCTATATATATTAGATTTCAAAGTGAAGGTTTTCTTCAAATTTGATGGTACTAAATAAAATTTTCCCTGAAAAACCTTTAGATGGAACTTTTACCGGCGGTCTTACCACCTTTTTCCCTTTCACGACACTTGTTTTGTTGGCGGTATGAATTCTGACGTTACTGCTACCAAAAACACTTATACAGACGGTTATTTAATGCCGCTCAAGCCAAAATTTAGCCCCCAAATCCTTCGTGATGTTTTGGTATTGTTTTACTTCTTTTTTTTCTCATCGAAAAATGGTTCCCCTATCATTAATATTAATAATACAAAAAGAAACCATGTAGCAATACACCAAGGAGCGTCAAACAAGGACAAGCTCAGAAAGCACCATTAGTTTCAAAGATTATTTATCCCTGCTTCACAATTACTGGTCAACATCTTTTTCTCAATCGGTCAAATATCTTCTTTCCCACTGGTTCATCATCTCCGATGCTGGTCGCAGGTGACGGAGTGGGCTGGTAACTTTTCTAGCAAACTTTCCGGCGACGACAATGATGTGGCAAGAGGGATAAATAATTTTTATTTAATGTTAATGTATTTTTGTCAAGATAGATGGATTACAAAATAGTTAAATGGACCTAATAATTTCCAAAATATGAATAATAGACTAGAAAGTAAACCTCCCAAAACTTTTACCCCCAAGACCATAAACTGCAAGATCAAACTTTGGATTTTAGCCTCAAATGACTCTCTCTCTCTCTCTCTCTCTCTCTCTCTCTCTCTCTCTCTCTCTCTCTCTCTCTCTCTCAATAATACACACCAAATTTATCAAACAAGCACAAAAAATAAGGGCGCCGCTATTCGCAGCCCTCTATTTATTCCCGTAGCCCACTAAATTTCGGTAAATGATTGTTGAAAATCATAAATAACATTTCGGTAAATTGCTGTTGAAAACAAGATTATATTTCGGTAACTACATGTCGAAAATATGTTCAACTTTCGGTAAACAACTGCCGAACATGCATTTTCGGTAAACATCTGTTGAAAAAAATATTATATTTCGGTAATTGGACGCTGAAAAATATATCTCAATTTCGGTAACTAACTGTCGAGTATAATTGAAAATTTTTAACTGGCTATGGGAGTAAATAGAGGGCTGCGAATAGCAGCGCCCAAAAATAAAGGGGATTGTGCTACGTTACATCCTTTAATTATAACTACGTGAAATTACACAAACCCCCTCATCTATACATTTTGTCACGAACATTCCTTAACTTTTAAAAATGTCCAAAAGCACCCCCCTCATTTATAACTGTTAACCAATCAGCAGTACTCTTTTGTCAAAAAAACCGTTAAGATGAAGAGGTCAACGTGGACAATTTTTTATAAATGAGGAAGTCAGTGTGGGCAAGTTTTAAGGGGTAGAATCATCATTTTCCTTCATTCTGTTAACAAAGTTAGTCAATTTTTTATTTTATAAAGATGAGGGGGGGTCTGAATGGACAATTTTAAATATTTGGGAGTCTCCGTATTCAAAATATATAGATGAGGCGATCTCCGTGTAATTTCACCTTATAACTATATCACAACGATGCCTAACAAATACCACGACGAGGCCTAACAAATACCACATGAAATTCATAACAACTTTCCACAAACTTCATACGATTCATAAATTCCGCAAAATACACCCCCTCTGAACGTCTCCACAATGGTGCAGAACTGTTGTGGATCTCAAAAGGGAAGTGTCAGAGGCAGAAGCCTTTTATTCTTCTTCTTTGTTTTCCACTTTGAATAGTAGCGTAGTAGTACTAAGAAAGGAAATAAGAAAGAATAACTAAAAACATTGGACATACAAAAATGTTGGAGTACACTGAAGCGGTGGTGCTTGAATTGTGATGCCCTCCTCCGTGTCCAGCTATGACTCCAGCACCGCCATGTCTTCCTCCACTACCACCAAATCCACGACCACGGCCTCCTTTGGCCACCACTAAAGTTACCATTACAGCAACAACTATGACGAGCACAACTTTGCTAGGTGAGGACACGGGTAATTTCGTCTCCATTTCCTTTTCCCTCAAGAAAAATACTATTCAAATGAAGCCTCGGATGAGGATCACAAAAATATCTAGCGACGGAAATATTAGGATGTGCTGGTGGTTTAATTTTATCAAAAACGAATATTGAGCCAATAAATCAAACCACGACAGATGTGTTAGATTTTCCGTGGTTCGGACAAATTTGGTTTTTAGGTAAATTCGCCTACTCCACCGCAGATGTGTTCGTTTAAACCCCTGGATCCCCACATCCAAACCAGAAAAGTTGCCGTGTTAGTGAACCCCTTTTTTGGTATTCAATGCTGAAGATACACCCGATTCATTGTATGGATTTCGCTTTTTAGGCTCTTAAGTGTTTGGGATTTGTCCCTTTGATTGTATTTCTAACTTTTGATTGGAATCTTTTCCTTTATCCCTAATAAATATATAGTTATTTTGTTGGTAAATACACACACAACACAACCCCCCCCCCCCCCCCCCCCCCATGCAATTCTTCAGGCCATGTGATCTCCTTATAAGTATGGATTACCCCATGCCTGTGATTGTTGCAATATATGACATTCAGTAATTCGAAGCATGGCAGAGATTTATTGGAGTATAACTCTCTACTCTCTAGCTTTGGCAGAAAATACATCCAATCCGTTCCACAAATTCTTGTCACGCCTCCTTAATAAAACTTGTAAATATCTTGCCTCATTGAATAACATTCCCTGTAGAGAATCCGAAAAAAAATAGTAATTGTCTTCTCTTGTATAAATAGCGCGCAGTAGTTGCACTGCAGAAAAAGTAGCATCTATTCAGCTGCAGTATCATTTGATCTATCTGTATCAAAGTGCACGCAATTCATCACTAGCTAGCTACAAATCTTTTCCAAATTTCATTAGAACCTTTTTTGCTCCTAATAGAGAATGAAGATGATCAAAGTTGCCAGAATCTTTGTGATGGTCACAGTCATTGTTGCTCTAATGGTAACTTCAGTGGTGGCTAAAAAGCATGGAAAGAAAAAGTGTTGGTGCTCATCAAGCGCCTCCTCTCACTCTAGCTTTGTTAATGGACTCTTCTTCAGCATCATCATCTCTTACTTTCTAACTTATGCTATGTAATTCACACTTCAAAAGTCTTTGATCCGATTTAATTAATTCCTAGCCTTCTTTACAACTTATATGTTTTATGGTGAGATTCGGATGTTATTTTTATTTTTATTTTTTAACTGTGATTCGGATGTTAATTACCACTCATTTATATCTAGTGACTTGGCACGTTTATGCAAAAAACACAGGAGTGATACTATGATGATTCTACGGAATGTACTCCGTTGGGTACCAACTGTACCGTTTTATTGAACAACTTTTATAGCACGAACAGCATTATGTGATATTGTGATTGTCTCCGATTCAGATTCCTGTTGATCAGGGCCGGCCCTGACATTTGTGAGGCCTAAAGCGAAATAAAAATTGAGGCCCTAGATTTATGATAAGAAAAAAAAAATCAAGATAGGGCTAATACAAGATGAAGGATTATACATGGTATTTTAAGTTCTATAATTTAAATAATATTAAAAAATTATACCATAAAAAATGAATCAAGCATAACGAAGCACTGCTCATGCTACGGATTTTTTTTTCCTAACTAATCATGTAATTAACTTTACTCTCATAAGAAGACTAGTTTTAGCAATACAAAGTTATTTATTCTTAACCTTTTTTTATCATTTTTTGTTGAATTATTTTGGTTTATTTTTTATCAACAGTGATTTACTCATTCAGTTAATATTAAAAATATGATTAAAAAGAATGAAAAGAAATTTTAAAAAAAAACTATACAAACATTTATGGTGTGCTTTTATGAATGTTGGGCTTAGAGTAACATCTACTACCACTAAAACTACCTAATTTTTTATACAAGTGGTGCAAAAGTTATATTTTATCTATACTAGTTCCACCCAGCAGAAAATCAAATGGCAAAATGGGACAGAACAATAAGGCAAAAAAAGTAGCCTTCCTGGGTATCGAACATTTGACACCTGGATCTAGAGTGCAAGCGCGCACCACTAGACCAACAAATGATATTGTGTGTACACAAGAACCAAAAGATATATAATATATGAACAAATCTTCTAGGAAAAATGAGGTCCTAGTTTTTCTTAAATTTTTGGGCCTAAAGCGGCCGCACCCCAAGACCGACCCTGCCGTTGAGGCGTATCCCCATCGGGGCCACCCTCGGCTTCAACCAGTCGGATTACCCAGCTATAGGGTAAATAAGGGACTTCATGAACATGGGGATTAATCGGGCATACATACCCATGTAGGCATGTATATACTCAAATGTACGGTATACATTTGGGTATATATAGATATGTTGGAGACAATAAATGAAATAGGACTTTCCGATAGAATAATTTAGATAATATTCATCAAACAAATTCACAAGAAATAAATGGATAGATAAGGAATAAAATACGTGACAGCGTTATTCTAAGGAACGATATACCCCCTCCTGCATGGGGTTGAATGGTACTCATTTTTTAAGATACGACGATCTTTGAGTTTTCTTTTGTGCATTGAATCAAACTGATCAAGAAGCCTTCTTCTTAGGCAGCTTTTAGATTAGTGCTCTTTGGACTTTGTCTCGGGCTATTCTATCCTTTAGCTTTGTTATGAATCTGCTGTGGTCCTTGGTTTTTTAGTTTATTGAATTTCCGACGTACCAAAAAAAAAAAAACTGGTCAAGAAACCAGTAGTTCAATGAAAGCAACCTTAAACATAGAGCACAAGAAATAGCAGAAGCTTTTATTTTCCGAAGTGAAGTACTGATTGGAAAAAGAAAATGCTAAAAGATTTTTCTGTATACGTTGAAACAGAGAGTGAGTAGAGTGAGGATTATTTAATATTTTGGTGTGAGTGTATATATTAAGCTGCGTAGGTTATGTGGCTATGTGAGTATATATAGAAAATATCCGGTCATTATATTGTTATGGTTGAGAGAATACTCTCAGGAGATCATATTAGGAGATGAGTCTAAGTGAGTTTACAACTTTACAACTAAACTATTTTAAAATTAATGAACGGCTCAAATCATTGGTGTGAGACCTAAAAAGGGACCCCACACGCCATCGTACAATTTTCGTACCCCATTCTTTGGGAAAATGACGGCCCAAGATGTGTTTTGATAATTAGGACATGCTGAGAACATTTATTAATGCGAAAATGTCCTTGGTGTGTATTAATTATCAAAATACGTCATTGGCCATCATTTTCCCCCATTCTTTTGGTACTAATAGTCAGACTCTACGTTTTACCCAAAAACTGTAAAACCATTCTTGGGACTGCAACCTATTTGAAAGATGGTTACCAAAGTATTATCGTTCAAATTATTATTGCTCTCTCTCTCTCTCTCTCTCTCTCTCTCTCTCTCTCTCTCTCTCTCTCTCTCTCTCTCTCTCATCACAATAATGCAAATAGAGGTCTTGAACTACGTATACAATATCTATATTTCAGCGTTCTATCTCTATATGATATCTTTGGCGAGGCAACTTATGGCAGCTTGGCAGATCTGTAGTTTTGGGAGTTCATTGGTGCGTTCATACTTGGTTGGAGTGCATCTGATCGTCTTGGTATTTGGTGTCATTCGTCCTTAACTTTGCACTTTTTCTCATTTGAGACTCCTAATTAGATATCAGACAGTTTAAAAGTGTTGCTATTGCGTCAAGTCATGCCTGGGTTAAGATGAAAGACATCGATTGTCTTTTGATTTACTCATTTTGTATTTGTTAGACTATTACTTTGTCTAAGTTCTTTGGAATGATCTCCATTTTGTAAGTACCGCTGGGCGTTTATCAATACAATCTTCCAACTTTTGAAAACAAAAAACTATGTGCACCCATCAAAGGTGCATAATCGTATGCCCCTACGACAGTTGGTTCGTAATTATATACTAAAAAATAATAGTAACTATTAATAGTAGTAACAGATTCCAACGATTCAAATATCCTAGGAAAAATATATAAAAAATTAGTCTATGGTCCACTATAGCATGTTCTTAACCCACTATGTCCACTGATCAAGTTTTTAATCCACTAGGTCCACTAATAATAGTTGGTAAGGCATAAAGTCCACTTCATTTAAAAGGGGAAATAGTCCCTGACAAAATTACCCTTCCCTTTCAAATCCCGTTATCCGTTCAGCCCATTATCCCTTCTATGTTTAAAATCGTGCCATTTACGTTGAATAGGGCAACAGAGATAAAGAGTGAGAAAGAGATCGATTGATCTCGCAAACATCTCATGTTCCTCCTCTGGTGATTACGAATCTTATCATGTTGTTGGTGTCTGTTCGTCGATGATCGCGAATCTTATCCCGTTCCCAGACAATTCATTCCAAGGAATCCAAGCCCTAGTCTTGCCTCCCTCCCTCTCGGGTATGTCTCTCTCTCGTCTCTCTCTAGTGATGTGCTGCGAAATTATAGGTTATTGGATTTGAACAATTTCTGTCATTAAGATATTGTAGGGATTTTTGTTTTACAGAGTCTTCCTGGTTCATTTATGTCTGATCAATCTGTCGCGCATATCGCCAATGCTGAGTTTTCTTTGCCTTTATTGTAATATATTCACGTATTCGATTTTGTGAGCTTGATATTGTTTTTAATCTTGATATCATTTCTGATCTTGAATTTGCTATCGTTTTTGGTGTTTTTGAAGTTGTTATTGTACATATGAGAGTTGCATGTTAAAACTGGATAAGATTCGTATATAAAATTCTATATTCTCCTTTTTAGATACATTGTATATAACGTTATTGTACTTATATAACGTTATATAACATTCTATATATATTCTCCTTTTTAGAGATACATATGACATACGCAAATATATGACCATATATGTTTGTAACGTTGTCCAGTTTCTGATATATAACCATGTTTTTTGGTTATTTGATTTTTTTTATTTTGTTGTGTGTTGTTATGTGTGCAATTGTCATGGATTCAATAATCATGTTTCTTTGCAAGTATGGGTTGTAGATTCTTCTGGTGAGGTTATCGGGTGGTGGTAGGTTGAAGGATGTCTTAAGCAGCATTTATAATAAATGGAAGAATCATCTGTTGGTAGGTTTTCTGTTTCATATGCTTATGAGGATGGTTATTGTGCTCTTCAGAATGAAGCTGATTTTGAGAACATGTTTTTCTTGTTTAGTAATTTTGATCGCATAAATGCTAAGGTTGACGAGAATAAACATAGTAGCAGGTTAATTGTTGGTAGTCCTATTGATGAAGTGGGTGATGTTGATGAAGTGGTTGATGATGAGTTATAATATGTGGATAGAATAGACCCCGTGAAAAAGTATTGTAAACATGCTGAGACTAAGTATTTGACGGAAGGTTGGGCTGATTTGATAGAGAGGATGTTGGACAAGAATTTTCAAGAAGTGTGAAGGAGTTTAGGGAGGTTCTGGCTAAATATGCGATTGAGAATGGCTTTGTGTACCGTTTCGTGAAAAATGACTAACTTAGGGTGACGGCTAATTGTGTCATTGAAGGTTGTGAATCGCATGTGCATGCTATTTTAAATAGAACTAATGGAGTATTGCATATTAAAGAGTATCATAATGAGCACAATTGTGGTTCAACGTACCGAACCAATAAGCATAAGCACGTGTCGTCCCATCTGGTTGGAAATGAGATAGCTGGGATTATCAAGAAAAAAGACTTCACCAATGGACATGCTGCATTGGTTTACAGACAAGTATGGTCTTGATTTGTGCTATCATAGTGCTTGGTTAGGTGTTGAGAAGGCAAGAGGATATTATATGGAGATTATGAAGGTCCATTCGATAGGCTTCGGTGGTATGTTGAAGATGTAAGAGCTACGAATCTAGGGATCATATTGAATTTTGAATCTGATCCTGTAACCAATGAGTTTTCGCGGCTGTTTGTGTCGTTTGACGCTTGTATCAAGGGGTTCAACCACTATCGGCCTTTTCTGTGTCTTGATGCGACCCATCTGAAAGGTAGATTCAAAAGAACACTCATTGCCGCAACAGGGAAAGATGCAAATCAATGTATGTTTGTATTGGTTGTTTATGTTTCGACCTTATATATTAAATTTCATTTGTACAATTTTGAATATATAACATTGTATGTTCTATTATGTGAAGCTACACATGACAAAAGTTTGCATATTACGTAATACGTTCTCATTTATGTGCATGTTTATTCCCTATAGCTTATGCAATTTGATGCTGAAAATGATACTAATTGGATTTGGTTTCTTGGCCTTTTGAGGAATACATTGTCCCCACGTCCTATTGCCTTTATTACTGATCGTAACGCAAGTCTTGTCAACAACATTCCTGTTATGTTCCTCTGTTGTCATCATGCATACTATCTCTATCACCTATAGTTTAACTTGAAGAGTCACTTTTCGGGCCGGTTTAGGAAAGGTTTTCGGAACAGACTGGTTGAATTATTCAATATATGTGCATATGCTTCATCGGTGTCGGTTTACAAAGCTGCTTAGGAAGATTTTTACCAATTTGGTAGAGATAAAGCTAGGACCTTTATTGCAAATGTCCCTAAAGAGCATTGGAGTAACGCGTATTTTGAAGGTCACCGGTATGGCGAGATGAGCTCTAGTGCTGTGGAGTCGTTTAATAATTGGATTCTTAAAGCTCAGGAATTGCCTGTATTTTATTTAGTCAATGAGCTTCGTCACAAAATTATGAAGCAAATGGCAGTTAGGAGAGTAAAGTCGATGAAATGGAATTCAGTGATTTGTCCAAAGATAGATAAGAAGTTAGCTCGCTTTATCAAGAAAGGAAGGTCGTGGAGGATCATTATGTCAAAGCGGGGTTTGTACGAGGTGCGGTGTCTTCTTCCGAAGGTAGTATGTGTTGAGGAAAGGACGTGCTCTTGTGGTTATTGGCAATCTACCGATTTCATGTGTAGGCATGCTGCAACGATTATAATAAAAGCTTGTGGAGGGGAAGGAACTTTGGTGGACCACATGGATCCGTTATACCTTGTTGATGCAAATCGGCGCGCGTATGAAGAACTCATATATCTAGTTGAAAATAGTGACATTCCTGATTTTACAAAGGAAGGTGACCAGGTTATAAACCCTTTACGGAATAGGCGGCCAGCAGGTAGGCCCCAAGTTAAACGCATTCGTTCAAGGGGTGAAGAGTCATATACCAGGGCAAATAAATATGGGAGGTGCCACTAGGCTTCAAAGCACAACCGAAGGACATGCAAAGAGCCAAGCAATATGTGAGGCAAGGAGGTTAAATAATAGAATAAATGAGAGATTATGATGAAGAATAGAATAAAGTTGGAAGAAGTAATGTCCCAATAATTGTTTGATTTGTTATAGCTTCTCTTTTTTCCAGCAAGACTAAAATTGGTTGGGGGGGTTGTTTTGTTTTTCCTTAATCATGCTTAAATATTGAAATTGTTTTTTTTGGATTATGGATAAATAAATAGTTCAATGTTTTATGGACATGAGTTGTGTCAATATAACATATTTGACATATGAAGGATGCAAACCAATGATCTTGGTTGTTTAGCCTTTATTGTGAGTGTCCCCAAAGAGCATTGGAGTAACGCATATTTTGAAGGTCACCGATATGGCGAGATGAGCTCTAGTGCTGTGGAGTCGTTTAATAATTGGATTCTTAAAGCTCAGGAATTGCCTGTATTTTATTTAGTCGATGAGCTTCGTTGCAAAATTATGAACCAAATGGTAGTTAGGAGAGTAAAGTCAATGAAATGGAATTCAGTGATTTGCCCAGAAATAGATAAGAAGTTAGCTCGCTTTATCAAGAAAGGAAGGTCGTGGAGGATCATTATGTCAAAGAGGGGTTTGTACGAGGTGCGGTGTCTTCTTCCGAAGGTAATATGTGTTGAGGAAAGGACAGGCTCTTGTGGTTATTGGTAGTCTACCGATTTCATGTGTAGGCATGCTGCAACGGTTATAATAAAAGCTAGTGGAGGGGAAGGAACTTTGGTAGACCACATGGATTCGTTATACCTTGTTTATGCATATCGGCGTGCGTATGAAGAACTCATATATCTAGTTGTAAAGAGTGACATTCCTAATTTTACAAAGGAATGTAACCGGGTTATAAACCCTCTATGTAATAGGCGGCCACAGGTTGGCCCCAAGTTAAACGCATTCGTTCAAGGGGTGAAGAGTCATATACCAAAGCAAATAAATATGGGAAGTGCCACAAGGCTTCAAAGCACAACCGAAGGACTTGCAAAGAGCCAAGCGATATATGTGGCAAGGAGGTTAAATAATAGAATAAAGGAGAGATTAGGATGAAGAATAGAATAAAGTTGGCAAAAGTAACGTCCAAATAATTGTTTGATTTGTTATAGCTTCTCTTTTTTCCGGCAAGACTGAAATTGGTTTTGGGGGGTTATTTTATTTTTCCTTATTCATGCTTAAATATTGAAATTGTTTCTTTTGGATTATAGATAAATAAAGAGTTCAATGTTTTGTGGACATGAGTTGTGTCAATATAACATATTTTGACACATGAAGGATGCAAACCAATGATTTTGGTTGTTTAGGTTTAACCTTATATATTGAAATTCAAGAACAATAAATATTTGTCTAGTTAAGAATATATAACGTTATAATGTTTTATACAGTCGAAGTAGCACAACACAGAAGAAATCATAGAATGTCATATGTTCCTTTTTTGAAGGGATACACATGACAAAAGCTAACATTTAACGTTAGATATTCATTCATCAGAAACAATGGAATATTGACCTTGCCTCATATAACAATGTAATATGAGTTTCTATCTTGTATTTGAGTCCAGAAGTCAATATATAACCATGTAGGTATAGCGAACATATTGTGATGAATAAAACATTGTAATTCCCAAATGTAACAGCCTGCCAATATTCTCAAATACATTAACATATTAACAATTTAAGCAGCCATAAAATTCCATCATTTACAAAATGTAACATCTAAAACAGGTCATTACTAACAGTTCAGAGGTGAAGTCAATTCCGATCAAAATGTACAAACCCCTTAACCAAAGAAAACTCTAAACCAAAAAAGAATTTGTCTCGGAAACACTATTTCACTATCTCTCTCACCATCTTGCTGACAATCGCTTACTCTAGCTCATTTTGAATCTGTCTAGCTTGCCATTCATCTAATGTCCAACTTGGTCCTTTATCGTTCAAAAATCGAGAGACTAATCCAGCTTTGAACTCGTCAATATCAAACCTTGATAGCTTTTTCGGGATAGGCTCAAGATGCCTCAATTTATCAATGATCATGCAGACTATAACTCCACAATCAACCCTGAAGAATTTTGTGGGAAAAATATAAGAAAATATAATATGGAGATTTGGTTACTACCGTATTGGAAGAAATCATTGTGATTAAAGCTTACGTTGTACTTTGTGGTTGCGGTGAATTTTGAGGTGAGCAGATCAGAGCATCAAAAGCCTGTTCTTCAAAGAGTAATTGTGATGGTAGGAGATCGAAGAAAAATTGATTCCTCATCTCAGCATGCCTTTCCTTCATGTATTTCTCCACGTATTTTTTCTACATATGAAAAACAGAAAATTAGTACTTTAATTGATATTGTTTGATTTTGGATTTCTGAAGAGCTTAATGTACAAGTTCCACGGTGGTCGCATCTTGTAGGAGTGGATCGATGCCATCTCTCTTTCTTAAAGAATTGTAGTGCATCCAGGTTTTTCTACAAATATCAAAGAAAAGAATCGTCCAATGGTATGGAGTAATTTTCAACCCTTTGTTTCCAGTGCCATTCATAGGGAAAACCAAATACCGATAGTATTTGGTCCCATGTTGTCGGATGTTTTCAAACACATGCTTAAACTTCGTGTTAAGGACAACTTCTCTCATGTCGTCATTGTTTGTGTGCAATATAATCTGTTGCATTAAAAAATAGTTATGGACAGAAGAATAGCAGATATCATATAACCTTATATCAACATTTATATACAAAACTTACCCAGATGGTGCATGGGAAATAAGCGACGTTATCATGGTTCATGTTTTCTATATCTTGCTCCTTGTCAGCATAAATGTGAAACCATCAATTAACTGCATAATTTTCTATTTCATGTTAAATTGACATTAATAAGAACACACATAGCATTAACATGATTATCTTGCAGCATTACAATCACGTAATTAAGGTTTACCCAATTTGAGATGTCCCCTCCTTGCAATAGTTTAACTATGTCTTCCAAAGGAACAACCTCTCTTGTTATGTTGTTGGTCCAAACAGTAGTACTGTGCATGTCATCGGGAAGTACCAGTTAATGCAATCCTTCTTTGCCAATATATATGTAAATTGAGTGTAGTATATACACTTGAGATCTGTGTCATTGCAGTCAACAATTTAGTGCTATAGTTCCACATCGGTTGGCGGGAGCAAGTGAATCAATGGTGCTCAACTAGGATTCCACTTTTGTTTTGATTTCTTCTTTTTCCCCTTTTTTAAGACAGGGTAGACATAACCATCTAGCCGTTTCTCCACTCTGGTGCATGTTTTTTTCACATGCTTGGTTAGCTACGATGGGTCAACTTTTTTTTGGGTTCTTCTGCTCTTTCGTTTGGGTGTGTCTCCAGCTAGTACGGTCATGTATGCTTCAACAGTCATATTGTCCAATTCTGTATCTGGCACCATTATGTGCTCTGGCCCACACTCATCCGGGACAATTTCAAACTCCCCCCTTCTTCTTCTTCTTCTTCTTCTTCCACATTTTTTGTTTCCTGATAATCTCCCACGGCATCCTCTTCTGTGCTCTGGCCCACTTTTTCACCGGTCTGTTTTCAAAAAAAACGTGAACAATTATTGTTGTAAACTTATTACCCACAAATGAATATAAAGAGGGCAACCATAATGCCACGAGGTCTTTTGTTAAGGCCACGGCAACTTACATTTTTTGACAAATATAGCCCTGTTAGTCAAAGCAGTCAACATGCTCCCCCAACACCCCCCCCCCCCCCCCTTCTCTCTCTCTGTCTCTCTCTCCTTTTTAGCACAAAACAAAGCAACTCAATTTTCTTCTCTATTCCTTCTTCCCTTGGCTTCACCAATCATCACTATCACAGCACAATGCATACGACTCCGACGACAAATTAACTACTGCCGCCCCCAATTTTTCCCGACTC
The DNA here is from genome assembly GCF_030253575.1 of Rhododendron vialii. NCBI lineage: Eukaryota > Viridiplantae > Streptophyta > Magnoliopsida > Ericales > Ericaceae > Rhododendron > Rhododendron vialii. The sequence goes on along the minus strand of NC_080569.1, from coordinate 20,141,095 downwards.
CACGAAACCCACTTCCATCCGTTCTCTCCCTTTTTTGGGGTCCTTATTACTCTTCCAACTTCAAAAAAGCCACCGCCCCGTTCGATTGCATCCCTCCAACGTAACTCATCAAGATACTCACTCGAAAACTACAACTATTTATACATTCAGACATTGGAAAATTGGAGCACTAATTGTTTGTTTTTATAGAGAGATATAAATTTCTTCAGTCCACAAGACAAAAAGATGAAGGGGCCGACAGAAAAACTGTGATTTTTTTCTCCTCTGCCCACACTTCATTGATGCTGAAGCTTCTTACTTTTTCATGTGGTAAGAACACTTTAGATAGCAAATGGAAATTGAGTGAATGGTACTCAGGTATTGCTCGATTCGAAGAAACACTGTCGTCATGAGCGAAAGGAGCCAATCGCCAAAAATCTCGCGGCTTTTGTGCGGAAAGAAGTGGTTGGGTCTGTGACTCTGTATCATATGAGGGTTGCAAAATCATATTCAGATTGGTGACCTTGGATGTTTGACCCTCAATTGGTTTTCTCCGCCATCTGATTCCTCAAAATAAATAGATCTGAAATGGTAGATGCCCAAAATGAGATGAGATGAAAGGGGGAGCAGAGCTCAGAGAGAAAGAGAGGGGGGCTAGAACTGTTAGAACTAAGAGCTGAGTCAAAGAGTGATGAAGGGAGGACATAATAGTCTCTCAGCCAGAATTGTCGTGGCATTAAAAAAAAGAATCGTGGCATTAGCGCTACCCTATAAAAAAGCATGCATATATAACCTAATATATTTGATATACCTGGTACGTTTGTGTTACAGAATGTCACATACTCATCAATGATTTCTTCGGCCCCTTCCAGTTTTTCTTCGACAATGTCTTTCTCTATGAGCATGCCACCGATCTCTATCTGTAAACTCATGTTTCGTGCTCAAGGTGGTGTTTATCAAATTGAGCAGTAATGCCTTCGAATCCAAAATAGGTGTTGTGGTTTGTTGAAGCTCTGTAATCCTTTTCCTAAGATCAAAAATTGTAGCATTTTTCTCCATGTTTTCCCTCCGAAGCTCAGAAATTGTCCGGTCTGCATTATCTTCAATCAACTTTCTAATTCTATCTCGGAGGGTTACCACTTCGTTCCCTTGTTCAATATCATCCTGCTCACTATCTGTCTCGTCATAAGTTCTATCCTCCACGACCTCATTGCCCGACTTCTCAACTGTCGTCTTCAACTGTTGAGTCTTCTCATCAGTCTTGTGTTTGGGGTCTGCGAGAAACCTGAGCAACTCTTCCTCATTGTCGTTTGGCTCCAACTCTGAGGAGATTACCTTGAAAAAAACATAGTAAACCATGAATATAACACACATATAATAGTTGTGCACTTATATGGTTATATAATAATTTTGAGGGAATGGATATGTTTACAATGTAGCACTACAACTATTATAGAATGGATATAACAACTTCCATGGAAAAAACACATGACCCTATATCATGTTTACCAAAAGAGGATCGAGAGAGTCCAAGTTGATTGTACGCAATGCCTTGCTTAGGTCACCAAGCCTCCACTTGATGAACCTTGAAATGTTGTGTGGATTTCCTTGATTAATTAAACGCACATGCTCACAAAGCCAATACTATTGTCAAATTGGTGCACAAATTAGTTTATCTCATACCAATAATAAGGGGGAAAAATGAAGGATGATGAAGAGGGAAGCCATTTTTACCATAAGTCCCATTACGCATCCTCTGACTTTTGTTGGCTTTGAAGTAGTCCTTATGTTTAGTTCATGGATGACCTCTTCAGTGATGAAGGTTCAACGAAATCCAAGTAAGCCCAACTCACTCTAGCTTGTGTGTTTACAAAAAACAGCGTCCCTATTAACAAAAGGCAAAGGACACACACCAAGTCCTTTGCATCCTCCGAAGTGGTACCTTTAACAACCTTGGCAAAGAAGTCCCTCAGTACCGGAATGGTCAATATCCTTTGCACTTTCGAACCAGGGCAAAGTCGATATGCAAATTCTGATTTTGGGACCCTTGGAGTTGGATTTATAACAATCCTAGTAGGACCAGATTGTATCCCAAATATAAGTGTAAGCTCTTTGGCTGTTATTTTGACAGACTCACCCCCCCCAATTTGAAACTTCCACCTGTCCCTTCATATTGTTTTACCAACTTCAAAATGTCAATATCGCTATTCCTTACGTAGGCCTCATCCAGCTTCGCTTCGACAATCACAAACACAAGCTCCACAAAGGGTGTTTTCTTGATCTATTGTATTTGACGTTCTGTGAATTCCCCGTCAGGAATAGTCTGCAGCAGCTTCACCACAGTTATTAAGTTGGACTTGCATAATATACAAACGTTGATATTTAACCATATATGTAAGTAAAATATAGACAGACGTAATATGGAACATATATAGCATTATATCTTGTTACATTACTATTAAATAAATACAGAAGATCATATATAACCCTATATATTTCAGGACAAAACATCATATATAATTTTTCATATGACAGTAGATCGTATATAACGTTAAATCAGTAACTATATATACATATAACCATAAATCATTACCTGTACTGAGTTTTTTTGGGGAAATTCAAGGGAATTTTAGACATTCCAGGTTCCACTATGTTTTGCTTTCCCTTGTCTTTCTTGCCCTTGGCCTTGGTGTTCTTGCCCTTGACCCCTTTACTTGTCTGCCCTTTCTTCCCCTTTCCCTTTTCTGTTTTGCAAGGAATTCGCAACCTTGGCTTGTCCTTACCCTTTTGCATTTTCTGCATTGTATCCGCAAATCGTGTCATTCTCTTTGTCGGAGTTGCCAAAATTATAACTCCTTCATCCTCCTTATTTGGCCTTTTTCTCTTTCGCTCACTAACCGTATCAACTTCGGGCTTTTTGATATTGATTTTAATTGGCTTCACTTTCTTTGTCGGGGTCACCTTTTTCCTTGCGGTTGAGGTGCAAGTGTGGACGGTTGGCACGCATTTCTGGGGGGGTGTGGAAGACTTGGCGACCTCGGATTTTTGCTCACTGTCTTCAATGTTTGTCACAGCTGGTTCTACTGTCCGCTTTCTGGAGGTGTTCTTCTGCCTCATTTGTTCTGGAGGGGCAATGATTGCTAATCAGACATTTGTCGGGTATTGAACAGGTACCAACTCTTTACTTGTTGTTTTCCGAACTATGCACATATAAGAAAAAAGTTAAACATATGGAAACATATAGCTTTATATGTTAAAAAAATGGGTTCAAGTATTCGTATATTATTATTTATGTTTCATGATATCAGCTGTTAAACAAAAACCTAAAATGATGGCATGATATATGTACAAATAAAACAAATAAATCTATGAAATCTATTCATGAAAACTAATAAAACTAATTATTTTACGTAATTGAATTGGTCCACGCAGTGGCCTAACAGACCTCAATATATAACCATAAATATTCACAGAACAAAATGGCAACCAGATCATCCCCTAAACATTATATGTTATCTTATTTGGGATTTTCTAAGAACGCATAATCAGATATAACCATTCGCATTTTCATATCACCATATAACCATATTAAAGCAGACCACAAGGAACCATCCATTATATAACCATAAATGTTCACAGAACAAATTTGCAACCAGATGAACGTATAATCATATATAACCATTCGCATTCGCAAATCACCATATTACCATATTAAAAAAGCAGACCACACAGAACCATCTATTCACACACAATTTACATTCACAACCTATAACCAGTGTTCTAAAAGGCGGGATTAATCGCCGATTAACCGGCGATTAATCGGAATTTTGCCATCTCCGGTGAGATTAATGGCTCGGCGGTTGGATTTGGCGGTCGGGAGGTTAATCGGCTTTAGTCGGCAATTAATCAGTGATTAATCGGAAGCCGATTAATCAGCTAATTAATCGGTTAAAAAGCGATTAATAGGGGTAAAATCAGTATTTTTCGAAAATGAAGGGGGGTAACTGTTATTTTTTGAAAACCAGTTTAAAGGGGCTCGAATACAAATTTAGTTTAGGGCTTAATTTGTTACCTAGGCTGCAGACGATCGATCGATCGAGAGTGAAGTCGCCGCCGGCTGCCATCCTCGCCGCCGCCGCCGGCTGCCATCCTCGCCGCCGTCGCCGTCTGCCATCGTCGCCGCCTCCGTCTGCTGTAATTTTTCTCTCTCTCTCTCTCTCTCTCTCTCTCTCTCTCTCGATCCCTCTCTCTCTCTCGTATGATCTCTCTCTCACAGTTTCTCTCTCTCTCTCGACCCTCCCCCTCTCTTATGATCTCCAGTGGATTTTTTACTATTGGCAAGTTTTTGTTCTGAAAGTCCTGGGTATATGCCACGTCTGGACACTGTGGAGTGTGGACAGTGGCCAAAATGTAGTTTTTTTTTTTTTTTTAAATCTTAAAACAAATTAACAAAGTGTAGTATTTTTTGGTGTTATCAGTTAACACAAAGTGTAAAAGACTAAAATCTCAACTTATAATCAGGTTAACACTTAACAGTTTCTTGACTTTTTTCTCTGTTTTTTTTTTTTGGTGCACAGTAATACTATAGAGTATAGACTGATATCAATTATCAAATGTCAATGAATCCCACTCATATTTCATCTTCACAGGCTTCTAATTCTGCGCCGCTATTGAAAAGAAATTCGGTTGATGTTGGATGGGATTATGGAGTTATTGTGGATCCTAGGAATAATGACCGCCTACAATGCCTTTTGTGTGGGAATCAGTATACTGGAGGGGTTAGCTCAAATTAGGGGAGATGTTGCCTCATGCACTAAGGCAAGCAAGGAAGACATATTAAAGTGTAAGAAGGCAATTGATGATAATGCAGCTAAGAAGAAAGTAGCCATGGAAATTAGGGAGGAAGTGAATATAGTAGGTGATGAATCCGAAGGTGATGAGATTGAAAATGTGGCAGTGGGATCAAAGAAGAGGCCCTATGTTCTTGGTCCCATAGATAGATATACAGATATCAATCCCGATTCTTCTGACACGAGTGGATTTAAGAAGATGAGACAACCAAACATAAATGATAGCTTTTGGAAGGAGAAGAGTCATAAAGTGAGTCAATACTTGGCTCGATGGGTGTACGAAGCCGGCATTCCATTTCATGCCATAGACAATGATAGCTTCAAACGTTTTGTTGAAGCTGTTGGTCTATTTGGCCCGGGATACCAACCTCCAAGCCAATACCAACTAAGGGAACCATTGTTGAAGGAGGAGGTGGAGAGAACCAAAACATTACTCAAAAAGCAAGAAGAAGAGTGGGCTTTGACAGGTTGCTCTATCATGACCGATGCTTGGACCGACCGAAAAAGGAGAAGCATTATGAACTTGTGCGTTAATTATAAGCAAGGGACTTGTTTTCTTTCTTCAAAGGAAGATTCGGAGGTGTCACACACGGGGGTGTATATCTTTGACTATGTTGACAAGTTCATTGAAGATATAGGAGCACAAAATGTAGTTCAAGTAGTGACGGACAATGCATCCAACAATATGGCCGCGGCGGATTTGCTAAAGATCAAGAGGCCTAACATATTTTGGACCTCATGTGACACCCACACAATTAACCTCATGCTTGAAGGAATTGGTAAGCAATCCAAGTTTAAAGCAACTATTGATAAGGCCAAAGCGTTCACTATATTTGTTTATGCTCATCATAATACATTGGCGATGATGAGAAAATATACGAAGAAGAGAGACATAGTGAGGCCGGGTGTTACTCGATTTGCTACATCATTCTTGACTTTACAAAGTTTGATGAAAAAGAAACAAGAATTGCGAGCGATGTTTAGTAGCAATGCATGGGGTGAGAGTAAATGGGCCAAGAGCCCAAAGGGAAAAACAGCATATGCTACTGTGATGAGTCAGGCATTTTGGAATGGCGTAACCTTATGCTTGAAAGTGTTTGGTCCGTTGGTGATAGTTCTTCGACTTGTTGATGGGGATCGTAAGCCCTCAATGGGCTTTGTGTATGGAGAGCTCACAAAAGCAAAAGAAGAGATCAAAGCGGCATACAAGCAAGTTGAGACTAACTACCGGCCAATACTAGATGTCATTGATGGGAAAGCTAAGGGTCGGCTAGATAGTGCATTGCATTTGACAGCTTACTTTTTGAATCCTTTTTACTTCTTCAACAATTCTACCATTCAAGATGATCCTATCATTATGGATGGGGTTCTTACTTGTGTTGAAGCTTTCTTTCCCGATGATGTCAATGTTCAAGATGAAGTCATCAATCGAGAGTTGTTGAAGTACAAGAACAAAGAAGGTGGATTTGGAAGACCATTAGCCGCAATGGGATGTGCGACGAACAATGACTCTTATGATCCGGGTAAATAAGTAGTTACTAGTTACTTTCCTTCTTAGTATTATTCTTTTTGCTAAGTTACTTAGTACTATTTTTTTGTGTGCTTTCTCTCATGACTAGTTGGATGGTGGTCTAACTATATCATACACCCAATTTGAAAAGAATGGCCACTCGAATTCTCTCTTTGACTTCAAGTTCATCGGGGTGTGAGAGAAATTGGAGCACTTTTGAGGGGGTAAGTACATACACGCACTCTCTCTCTCTCTTTCTTTGTATATATATGCATAAGAAATTATATTAACTTAAGATTTTTTTTTGTATAGATACATACAAAGAAAAGGAATAGACTAGATGCGACAAGGTTGAACAATTTAGTCTATGTCCAATTCAATGCCAAACTTCTCAACAATAAAAGAAATGGGAAGGATGTATTACGTACTAAAGAATCAACAAATGCACAAGGATGGCTAGTTGAAGGTGGTGACGAGGAAGTTGACCCGGTTTCGGGACTTACATGGGAGGTAATTGGGGAAGCTACGGGAGCGGATGAAGTCCTTCAACCTAGAAGGACTACTAGAAATATTGAAGTATGAGAACTATATGAGGAAGATTTTGTGTCGGAGGATGATACCAAAGAGGAGGTAGATGAGGATTTTGAGTGTGAGTTCGATGGAGAAGAAGTTATGCATGGATATGGAGAAGAAGAGGATGAGTAATTGACTAATAATTTCGTACTTGATTTCATTTGGTTTGAACGTTGAAGTTTGTAATTGACTAGTAATTTTCCGTACTTGTTTTCATTTGGTTTGAACGTTGAAGTTTGTAATTGACTAGTAATTTTCCGTACTTGATTTTATTTGGTTTGAACTATGAATATTGAACTTCTATGTCTCTATATTTGAAATGTAGAGAAGTGTTAACATTGAGTATCCGATAGCCAAAGAGAACTAAGAAATTTTTTGGGAGAGAAGATATATCACATCAACTAGAAAAACTGTGATTATTAATGTCAGGGACTCTAGGGAGGTTGTAGAATATTTATAAATAAATAAAAAAAAAAACCCCGACTAATTGCTAAAAGGCGATTAATGGCCAATTAATTGGTCTCGAAGCTTGAAGGTGGTCGGCCGCCCGCCTAGCGCCGAGCGCTTTTTAGAACATTGCCTATAACAAAATTCGTATATAACCAACATTGATATAACCATATATACTAGCAGTCAAATCCCTAACTTAATTCAACCATACCCTAACGGATCAAAGATTGATATAACCATATATACTCGCAATCGACACCATATCTTAACTTAACCAATACCTAACCAATCAGAGTTTGATATAACCATATATACTCGCAATCAAAACCCTAACTTAACTTAGCCAAACCATTCATATAACCATATATAATCGCATGAGTTCCCTGTACGATGTGACTGCAATGGAGAGAAACGAAAAGAAACATACCTAGTGTATCTATTGCAACATAGGATTTGACGGCAATGGAAAAACGAAAGGGAACAACTGCGACGAGCGCGACGGCGTTCGACTGAAACGAAGGGGAACAACAGCAACTAGCACGACGGAGACGAACGCGACTGATGGTGAATGAGCTCGACCGTTGGTGGACGACAAAGATCGACTAACGACGATGACGAAGAACGCCGACGACGAATGGTAGGCGATCGAGTGTTTGAGGTGGAGGAGCAAACCGTCTAGGGTTTTTCCCTCTCAGTCTCGTTCGTTTTGAACAGAGGCCCAGGGGAATAAAAGACCCACTTTTGGTTCCAAATTTTTTAAAAACAGGGGTATATTATGGTTATTATATCCTTACTAATAGGTTAGTGGACTTAGGGGGTTTTGGAATTTAGAAGTGGACTTAGAGGATTTGGAAAGTGCTATAGTGGACCTATGAAAAATTCTTCCAAAAATATACCCCTCCTATAACAACTCAACAACGGTGTAGAAAAACTGCTCAAAATCTCAACCAAGGAAATAGTATCAAAGACAACTTTGTTTTTAAAAATTCCAAGGCTTTTACATAGCTAATTTGTACTATCAACCGAGGAAGTAAGAGAGCATAGCGAAAAACAGAGGAAGAACAAACGTGGAGTTCATAGACGCAGCGCTTGACCTCTGAGCCCTTCCTCCTCCTTATCCGCCAACAAATCCACCACCTCTATCAGATCCACTGCCTGAGTCACCACCACCGCCAAATCCACGACCACTACCAAATCCACGACCACTGCTAGATCCACCAAATCGGCCACCGCCGCCAAATCCTTCGCCTTTGGCCACCGCAGAAGTTGCCATTACAAAAACCACTACAACGAACACAAGAACAACTTTGCTTACTGCTGACAAGGACAATTTCATCTCCATAATAATTTCCCTCAAGCGACTGCCCTCTAGTATAGCTTTAGTATTTATAGGCTAAAACTAATTAATTAATAAATATGTATTTCAAACTGTATTTATAATTGCTTGGCCCACAAAGATTTCAAGTCTCCATGGAGATAGTTACCGGCAGTCCAATCCTCGTTAAGATTCCATCCCCAACAAGAAAGGGGGACTCCGGCGGTCACTGGACTCATCGAATAAGATTCTCATTCATGATACCAAACAATCTCACAGAGTCCAGTCCTAAATGGATTCTACCTCCGAAAATGCCTATATATTTATAATTCCCTCGCCTTCGGGGGCAAGCATCTCCAATACCACCCTTCACTAGAGCTTTACACATATACTTCTCTCCGCAACCACAAATATACTAACTTACCACGCCGGTGTTAAGTTCTTATTTGCAGGTACACACGCGGGATCTACCACACCGAAAACCAACTCATCACTCTCATTCAATGTACTACTCCTTTTTAGTTTCTGCTACCTAGCAGTATTCCATGTTATGCATTGAGAACATATTCTACGTATAAAGGGATGATTTAAAAATAGATCCCATAAATCATAAAAAGAATATTTAAAGATTCTTTTTTTTTTCCTCTTTCAAGTTTGAAACTACCCTAGTTTAAAAAAAAAAAAATAGACAGGGAATTTCTGTAAACAGCTCAAAGTGTATCGACTTTAAAATTATCCTTTAAAAAAATAAAACTTTTGCCATGGAAATCTTCTTGATATAAAAATCTCTTAAAATACTTCAAAATTGATTTCGAATTTAATTCTCCTTTCAAGGGTTCTTTTATTCATGTGGTATAAGCCTCTGGACGTGGTGGTCTTTCACAAGTATTCAAATGTAGAGCACAGCCACCATTTCTTAATTCTTATACTCCATTCCGTTGGACCATTTACCTAACCATATAAACGCGCTACATACACTATACAATTATACTACTATCCGTCACTTTTTAAGTGTCCTGCTTCGTAACTTCAACTTATTAAAAAAATATTATTACACATTTCACATCAACTTTTTCCTCCACTTTTCCTACTTGCCTATCATCATTACACTTTTACTCACTAACTTTTCAAAATGAAATCTATTTTTAGGGACAAAATAGACAATGCAACAATTTTTATCCCCTCCCCCCCAACTTTACAAAATGGCATTTATTAAGGGACAACCCAAAATAGAATACTGGACTCTAAATAAGGGACAGAGGGAGTACATTTTATGTGGAGCCCACTTCGGGTTCCACAAAAATTCATAACAGATACCGATCAGTATTATTTCTGGATTCGTAGGGGCGAAACTACTTGCGTAGTTTCGAATTACTGAAATTGCGTGCGCAGCTTCTTTTTTAACAGAACATACTACTAGCTTGGCGCTTGAATTGTGATTCCCGACTCCAGCACAAGAACAACTTTGTCTGTTTTACGTGCTTGTGACAAGGGTAATTTCGTCCCCATAATCTTTTACCACATTGAAAACTTCATTCGAATAAAACCGCAGATGAGAATTTTCACTAGGAAGAAATTTAAAAGCAAAAGACCGACTCAATTAAAAAAGTGCGCAAACTGACCCAAACATCCAATTATTAAAAGAAAAAAAGAGAGACCGACTCAAAAAAATAGCACTCCAATAATTTTCAAGCCCCTGCAAACTTTTAGGATTTAAACAACAATAACTACAATAGTAATGGCAATGGAGTTTTGTGGCTTTTGGCAATCCAATTTATGTCTTTTTGGCAAGCGGAACCCTACGTTGGCTTACAGATACAGATATGTCGAGAATCATCCAATATGCATGAATCTCTCATTATTTTGTGAAGTCCATGTATATCAAACAGCTCTTAAAACACCTATATCTGGATCTATACATATAAATCTAGGCAAACTTTATTATGGTAATTACCAATTTATGTGTTGCCACAGCAATATGTTACACAATTTATTGTTTTCTTTTTGTGTTAATAGAGTTTCACATGCACAAGATCAAGAGCGGATTGAATCCTGGCATAGGTGAGTCACGTGACTCCCTTCATGTGTTAACAAATAGTATATGTTATCATCTTCAACGAAGTGATTCGTAGTTCAGCGGTAAGGAATTAGAGCATTAGGCATGATGAGGTTATCAGATCGAATCTTGTTTTCTCAATTTAATGGAATTGGATTGGATTATTTTCCTAATTCAATGGGATTTGGTAAATTTCAATATGATTGATTACTTCTTTTTTTATCATGGAATGTATTTGAAGAATCGATATTTTTAGGAATATAACATGATAAGTTGACCACATCTTTACATTTTTTCTTCATTCTTTGAGTTGGCAAACGGAACATGGCTAAATTACCATAAAAAAATATATAACATGACATCATCAAACCGTTACATGGTTAATTACTTATGATTACATCCTAAAATTCTCGGCGTATATAGACAAGAAGATTGGGATGTAAATTACTTATGATTACATCCTAAAATTCTGGGCGTATATAGACAAGAATTTTGGGATGTAAATTACTTATGTTTACATCCTAAAATTCTGGGCCTATATAGACAAGAATTTTGGAATGTAAACTACTTATGTTCACATCCTAAAATTCTCGGCCTATATAGACAAGAAATTTGGGATGTAAATTACTTAAGATTACATTCTAAAATTCTCGACCTATATAGACAAAAAATTTGGGATGTAAATTACTTAATGATTACATCCTAAAAAATTTCAGCCTATATAGACAAGAATTTTGAGGAATCGATATTTTTAAGAATATAACATGATAAGTTGACCACATCTTTACATTTTTTCTTCATTCTTCGAGTTGGCCAACGGAACATGGCTAAATTACCATAAAAAATATATATATTATGACATTCTCAAACCGTTACATGGTTAAATTACCATGACATTACATGGTTAATTACTTATGATTACATATCCTAAAATTCTCGGCCTATATAGACAATAATTTTGGGATGTAAATTACTTATAATTATATCCTAACATTCTCGGCCTATATAGACAAAAAATTTGGGATGTAAATTACTTAAGATTACATCCTAAAATTCTCGGCCTATATAGACAAGAAGATTGGGATGCAAATTACTTATAATAATTTACCAAGAAATCGAAAAGCTTGTATTACATATATGGTTTAAAATTAGTCCCATATATATGGTTTAAAATATATACATATATACAATTAACAACACTCAAAGGGCAATATGGGTATTAAAAGTATGAGAAGGACGAAATCATAAGTTGCTGAAAATGACAGGATGAATTCATAAGTGAAGAGGGCAATAAGGACGAATTTTTAGGTCTCCCTTAAAACTATCGCAACCAAGTCCACACAAATAATGGGATTTTATCACTTTCACAGAAAATAACTCACTCCCACCAAAATAGGCCATTCAGCTGTAGAGACTCGTAAATTATTATGTTTTCTAAAATTGTTTAAATATGTGGAAGATCATATTTTGATGTTGTAATGATGTTTGGAGATGTTGGTATCAAGTGGGGTTCGATCCGGTGTGCGTTGGTGAAATTTCAAATTTCTGTCCATCCAGTACCAGTACGGCCTTTTGCCCAGTACCGGTACCCAGTGTCCAGAACTTGGCCAAGTCGACATTTTGAAGGCTCCAGTACCGGTACTGGGAGTCATACCAGTACCCGCTGTGTTTTTCTGCAATTTTCAGCACGTTTTTTGGACCACTATAAATACCCCCCTTTACCATTTTTCACACCCAAACACCACAAACCAGACCTGAAAACACCCCCTCTCACCTACCCAACTCCAATCTCACCCAAAACTCATGATTTCAACCTCAAATCTTCAAGATCCAAGGGTTTACAACCTCAAAATCACTTGAATCTTGCATTTTAAGAACAAGGGGTGAGTTTTGTGTTCTTGCTCTCATCTTTGGGCTCCCATCCACGTTTTTCTCTCTCCTCTCAATTACTTGTTGATCTTTATTCATTTATCTTGTTTTTTGGTTGTATTCACTCTAAATCTTGTATCTAAGCTTGGGTGGAGCTCGTTTTTCGTGGTTTCAAGCTTGGGTCACTTAGGGTTTTGCTCAAAGCCTGTTGTGGTAGGGATTTCTTACTCTTGTTATACGTTTATATGATGTTTATGTACCTAGATCGTGCTTCATTTTGTGCTTGAGATTGGGTTTTGTGTTTCAGCCAAATCTGGAAGTTTGGCTCGATTTCTGGGTTCCAGCCCAACTTCGAACGGCTATAACTTCCTCATCCAATGTTCGTTTCATGCAAATTTTATATCGATTCAAAGGTCTTGAAGTCAGCTTTCATTTGCCGCACCTGAAAACTCTTAGTACACGGAAAGTTATGACCATTTGATTAGAGGTGTGTCGGTCTGTCAATGGCTGCTGGCTAATCCTAATATTGTTTCGTTCCGTGTTATGACTCCCTATGTAATTATAATGTATTTAAGTCACTCTTGAATGTGATTGCTTGTGTCCTAATGACTCGTTCGATCTTGTCTCTTGGCGCTCGTTTCATAAGATTCTCGTTTAGAACCTAGCGGGTGGTATGTCAATGAGTCAATGTGGGTTCGGTGCGTGACGAAGGAAATCGTGATAGACTTTCAGGAATAACGTGAACTTAAGGTATCTATCAATGCACAATGGGATGTGTTTATGAATTTGTAATGCATTGCATGATGATAAATGAAAGAAAAGTGAACTTGGAAAATATAGTCTTCTTGTATTTGGATTGATTAAACGTGTGTGTATGTTTGAGTTGATAATTTTAAATTGAGGATCCTACAACGCAATGTGTGGTAATGCGGAGACTCTAGATGGCCTACAACGCAAGGTGTGGTAATGCGGAACCCAGGTGGAGAGAATTCAATGTGACGCAAGGGGTGGTAACACAGTTGAATGTCTCGCATGATGAAGAGAATTTTGATTGACTTCAGAAGTCTATGTTGATGTTTGGAGTGTTTGTTGCTTGGGATTGTGGTTGTCAAAAAAGAGAATGGAAGGTTGGTTTTATCAAGGTTTTATTAAAGAAAGAAATTTGGATTTGAAAAGAGGATTTTTGATATTCTGGAGCGAATCAACGAATCTGATATTTGGGCACAAATTAACAGACTCCAGCATTCAAGCTCAAATCAACGGAGTTTGACCCGAAGTGGTCTTGAGTTTTCCGTAAAATTTGTTTTTTCGAAATCAAAAAAAAAGAAAGTTTTATGAAATGAGGTTCCATGGTGAATAGTATGAGTTGAGGAAGTTGATGTAGCGTTCATTTGAAAAGTTATTAGATGGTTGAACAGTTGTTGTAGTTTATTAGATCGATAGGAGTTTAAATGTTGCTTCTAGCTTAATGTATGACCTAGTTAGGAATAGCCTTAAGACGTATAGAATCTCGTAATCGTAGTCCTTCGGTTCAATGTGATGCCTCTTTGTATTTCTTGCCCGTTTATTCCAAATCAAATATTCTTGTTACATGTTTCATCGCATTTACATATAGCTTAAGTATAAAATTTCCTACTGGACTAGTGTAGCTCAACCCAATCCTTCTTTTTAGATTCAAATGCTGGATCATAGTTTGCATGCTTGCATGTTGAGATGCGAAGACATTTTTGGAAGCTAACTGTATTTAGTTACTCAAACATTATTTTTGTAATTGACTTCCTTTTGTTAAATATGGCTTTGTAACTAATTACTCTTAATTTTCCCTTTTGACTAAATGGTTTGTAACTAAAGAATTTATTCGCACTCTTACTTAAGCTTATTTGGAGCCGGTGTGCCTATGTTGTGAATTCTTAAACTTGGGGACTCGATTTGTAAACTGAACAGGTGGGAACTCTTTTGGGTAATATTTTGATATTCGAAGATCTTTTATTGAAATGGAATATTTATTTATGTTGAAAATCGAGGTCATGACACGGCTTTATCTCAACTGAAAATAATTAATTTAAATCAATAAACACTATCGGCCACATGTGATTATTTGGGACGGCCCAAATATGGCCCAAACAATTTGGTAACACTGCCACTTTTCTGTTTCTTGTTTTCTATTTGCTAAAAACAATTTCTACTTTTCCTTAAAAAAAAAAAAAGTGAAAGCAGAAAACATGTTTGTGTCAATCTATTTTCAAAAAAAAATAAATACGTAAACATGATTTTCAGCACCAAGCTTAACCGTAGTAATCTCCATCAAAAAACAATCCTATACGGTAGTTTTAAGTCAAGGACCCCTTAATGCTGAAGTCGGTTTTTGTTTTTGGAAAGAAGTGAAAGCTGACTTTTGGCACTTCCACTATTTTTAACAAATTTGCAAACCCTATTTCAATTTTTATAAATGAAATTGGGCAACCAAACATACTTTCAGTTCAAAATTTTGGAAATTCTGAACATGAAAACAAAAAGCAGGAAATAAAATGGCTACCAAACAAGACCTTAACATTTCAAAAGTGCAAGGGAAAAAAGAAAATGGATCTTGTTAGGAGAATGAAGGAGAGAGCTTGATTTTATTTTTGAAAACTATATTTCCCTGTATCAACGGAAGAAGCATATCCATTTAAATAAGCCATATGGTATCTACATATTAGAACCGAAAACAAATCAGGCCATACAACAATTACAGATTTCCATTCGAATACAGAGATACAGAAACACAGCAAAACCCTAAAACTAACAAAAAGAGACAAAGCTAATGTCTAGCGCCTAAGCAAGAGCCATCGCTTATTCAACACCGTAATCAATAAGAATTGGCTCAAGTGGAGCTAGTACCCAGACATCAGACACCTCAGGATGGTGGAGCTCCATATCAAAGATGCAAAAAACCCGATAAAAATCAGTAACTAGATCTGCAGAAACCAGACCGGAGCAAAACCCGTGGACAAAACCCGCCGGGACAGAAACTGGACCCACATCCAAATAGAAAATCGGCCTAAACATCCGGACAGAAACCAGCCTAAACATCCGGACAAAACAAAACAAAACAAAAAAAAAAACTAGATTAAAAAATAAAGAAAAAACAGAAAAGAAACCTCTGGTTTTGGAGATGTCGCTAGACACACTCCGCCACGTAAAATGGAGACTTATTCGCTGGAGGAAGCTAAGTCACGCTAGCTTCATCTCACCATCAGATCTAGCCCAAAACGAACCAGAGGGGAAGGGGGAGCGGAGGAGTGGTGGAGGTGACAGGAAAGGGGCGACAAAGGCAGTGAATAGTGGATTTGGTTGGGGATGGGTTTCGACAAGCAGAGCGGTAAAGGAGGGTGACCAGCGAGGAGAAGGGGTAGGGGGGGTTGTCGAGCAAGGGGGCTCCCACCCCCCATGGGAAAACCCTAACTGATGGAAGTTGGTAAGGAGGAGTTGAAAGAGGGGCAGCTATTTACCTGTATAAGTATTTTCGAACAATTTCTAACCTTCCTTATTTATATATATATATATATATATATATATATATATATATATATATATATTTCTAATTTTATTTGGATCTCAAAGTAGATACCAATTATGGGTGTTTAAGATTAAATGGTGGTGGACGTAGGGAAATTCAAATTTAAGATTGACATTATCTATCACATCTGTGTATATATACTTCTCGAAATTCTCCAAATTCATTATCGGCCTTCTCAAAAACACTACTACTACTATTACTACTGCTGCTGCTACTACTACTCCTACTACTACTACTACTACTACTACTCCTGCTACTACTATTGATGCTGCTGCTGCTCCTACTACTACTACTACTACTTGACATTATCTATCACATCTGTGTATATATACTCCTCGAAATTCTCCAAATTCATTATCCGGCCTTCTCAGAAACACTACTACTACTACTACTCCTGCTACTATTGTTACTACCTACTGTACTACTACTGCTACTACTGTTGCTGCTGTTCCTGCTGCTGCTACTACTGCTACTAATAATAATAATAATAATAATAATAATAATAATAATAATAATAGTCATAATCATAAACAGGTTTGTTTATTTTGTTGGTTCGATCTCCTCCCAATACAGCCATGAAGGGTCTTACGCTATATATGCAAGTTGGTCATATATTCCCCTCTTGAATAATAATGGAAATCTTTTCTCTGGATTCAAAATATGTTTGAAACAATATTGTTTTTATTGAATTAATATTTACGTTCTCATTTGTGAGTGTAATAACTAGCATTTTTATCAACTTAGGAGTATAATTACTAATAAGTGCGGATGATTATTTGCAGATATAGATTGTGAGGACGAAGAAAATTACTAATAATGTAGGCAATAAATATACGAGATGGAAGCAAAGAGGAAGAGTTGTGCCTTTTCCTCTGATCCTAAACCGTGCTCTCTTTTTTATAACTTAGGTGTCTGGATCAGTTTACTCATCTTGACTAATCTTGGAGCCCAATTTCACCGCCACTTGCGGGAACAGAGTCGGAGCAAAGCCCCATATGGACTGGCCCCAAATTAAGGAGTTGATATCACCTCAAAAACCACAAACAAATCAAAAGATTTTAATGTATGAAATATTATATCATTTATAACTCAAGCAGCAATAAAATTAGCGGCTACAGTTGCAACAATATTGATGGCATATTTACCCCAAAAAAATAATATTGATGGCATTAAACAAAACTAAAAAGTAGCAGTTATGAGGTTGACACTTACTAACCTTGTCAACATCTTAGAGCAATTTATATACTCTTGACCCTTGCTTTGCTGCTTCGCGAGCCGCAATTCATATACTCTTTGTGAGAAGTTCTAATGATAACAACAACTGGTACTTTTAAAACAATTGACTAGCATCTCTTTATGATAATTTGAAATTATCAACGAAGAGAGTCGAGACACCAACAACAAAAAAGGTACACAAGAGACATGAAATTCAACACCAACATATTTAGCATGGATAACGTTGCTGGTTTTATCACTCATAAGTGGAGTACAATGCAAAGATTGTTGAGCTTAAACTTACCATGTTAAAAGCATTGCTAACAATCATTTCTAGATTTCAGAAAGTGGAGAATTAAAATCTGTAGCACTGCCAAATAACAAAACAAAGAGACACACACACATGTGTGTGTGTGTGTGAGAGAGAGAGAGAGAGAGAGAGAGAGAGAGGGGGGAAGAGAGAGAGAGAGAGATTCATAAATTAAAGTAGAGAGGATGGATAAGGACCAACAAAGTAAATAATTTCAAGTGTAATGTCGTCAAAAAGAGCACATCAATGTACAAATGAGGAGATATAATATAGCATGCACATGACACTAAAACAAGCTTTCTAACCTGCAAGTTTACACCCAGAAGCAGGCCTTTGACAGTGAAGCAAAAGATAATTCTCTGGCTGGGCAAGCAATGTACGTAGTTCCCTACTTTCAAACCATTTCCTTCCCAATTTCAAAATCAAATGAGATAAATATACATGTCAATTTCAAATGCCATCTTTACCACTTTCAAGAAAGGGAAAAAAAAAAATCTGAAGTCTACTCTACAACTGCCAATAAAAAAAAGAAGCGACTTGTAAAAATCTTTTACTTGCGACAATCATTAACCTAAATTTACCAACAGTCGACGGGAAAATAACACACACACAAAAAAAAAAAGCAGCTTAAAATAGGCCATTGAAAACTTGCAGGTTTGAAGCAAGCCCTATACCTGGGTTTTCTTCCTTTTATTTTCGTTGGCTTGCCTCACCCATTCTCTCCACCATTTTTCTCGTTAAATAAGAAAGACAACAAATGAGCCTCAGGTAGAACCACACCACCAAATATAGAGCTAAACCACCGTAAGAGATTAACAAAAGAGAAGCAACTCAATTATGATGGGCAAAGGGAAAGATACAGGTTTGAAATGAAGACAAAAGAATAAGAAAAATAGAGAAGTGCAGCCTCCACAAAATACAAATAGTGCACACATAGAAAGGACCCTCAAAATGCTAGCTTTCTGTAAATGGATTCCTTCATAAGCATTTCCGTGGAAAAGTAGATTCCACAACAAACATTAACACCGATAATGAGTAATGAAGAAAAACGAAGTATGATCAGTCGATCACAATAAAATCGTTTTCACATTCTAGAAAGCCTATGTGATTCATCAAACATCTGGTCAATAAAGCCATCAATGTGACCCTTGAAAGATAGCGAAAAGTACCTTGTTGGAAATGGAACAGAGCTCCCAACTGGCAGTGTTGATCCCATGTTTCCCATCTGTCTCAAAGGCAAAAATAAAATTTGTATTCGAACTCCATACAAACAATAAAAATGAAGACTTTCATATATTCTACTTGCTGCATGTATTTCAGTAGCTCATTATTTCCAACAGCAGGTGTCATCATTCTAGGAAACTAGAAACCAACGTTTGGCCAGTTCGGGGTAGGCAAGGTTGTACCATTTGCCCCTGGTAGTTGTGCATTTCTAGCAAAATTTGGCAAAACACCACTTGATTTAGCTGCAGCAACGATAAGAAGGGACTACTGTTGTTGCAATAGCAAATGGGGACACCATATTGGACTGCAAAGCAAACAAGGTATATGATTAGATTCACCGACTTCAAAAGTAGTTGTTTTGCAGGCATTAAAGTAATCCACAATATTTTATTACACAGCAAATTCCCAAGAAAATCTGACCAAAAATTTATGAGCTAGAAGCCCCAATATATAAGCCTGGGATGGCCGTGGACTATCCTTAAGATTAGGCCAACAAGTCCATTTTAAGTTGAACCCAACACATTTTTACCAATTAAGTAAGCCAATTTGGGTGAAATTAACTTTAGAACTTATTAAACTAGAAGAACACATAATGACGAATGAATGCTAACCTAACAAGAACGTTAAAGGGCTCCATAAAATGTCAAACTCTAGGAATTTTCCAAATCGCAATAACCACAAGAAAGCATGAAAAGATCTTCATAGCCATCACTAATTTTATCTCATTATATTTGTTGAAAATACCAAGGGCTACATACACCATAATAGTGAAAAGCGTGTGCATTGGGAAAATATAATACATCATATAGTCATTAAGAACAATACAGCAAATTGCCACAAAGAAATTTAGCCGCCACATCATCTGCATCAAAAGGACAACAAAGGTTTAAAGAGCATCCTAAATTTTTTCAACATCAACAAACGAACAGCCAAATTACACGTCGAAGAATAATATGAGCAAAATGAAGGATTTCACCAAAGCAAACCTTGCAAGGCTAAAATCCTTCCGGATATAGTAATAGAGAGAGTTTCCAAATTAGTCATCGAGACATAAGATGCCACAAGGTTTCAAGAGTTACCAGAGTTGCAAGAGTTCAGTTACCAAAGTTAACAGTGTAGTCGGACAGAACAGAGGCACATATGAGAGTCACCGGAGAGTACAGAAATCCGGTGAGGCTGTAATAGGGTCGTTGGAGGTCCGGCGAGGGTTGGCAGAGTTCGATGAAGGTCAGAAAAGTTTGGCAAAGGTCTGGCGAGGCTGTAAAGGTCTTGTCAAAGGTTGCTGACTGCAGATTAAGGTCCGGCGGGGCTGACAAGTCTCCGGCGTGAGGTGGCGACGGTCGTTGGTGGTCAGTGGTGACTGTTGGATGCTGTAACAGATCAGAAGTGGACAGGGTAGGTCGGAAGTGAACTGGTCTTGCTCTTCTAACATCATCAAGAGGGGACTGATCGATTTAGAGAGAGGGGGGGGGAGAGAAAAAGAGAAGACCGACTAAGATAGAAGTGGTTACAAAGGGTCCGACGATGGGAGTCGAACCCACTCTTCTAACGTCGTCTAATGATGGTCGATTGCTATGTTATAGAATAGGGGACTGATATCGATTCAGAGAGAGAGAGAGTGGGGGGGGGGGGGGGGGGGGGGGGAGAAAGAGGAGAGCGACTAAGATAGAGGTGGTTACAAATGGTCCGACGATGGGAGTCGAACCCGCTCTGATATCATGTGACAAAGCAAAGAAAGAAGAGAATAAGAACTTGTGTATTACTGAATGAGTTGATACAATGTTCAGCACTAATGCTAGGTACAAATAGAGAAGACATAAACCTAGAAAAGATACAAAAAAAGATAGCCCAATCTATGCCTTAAATAGAGAGATACACTAGGATGTGATTATGATATGATACACAAAGATACATTGAGGTACACACAAGATCCATTCCATTCACAATACACACTTTGGAGGTGATATTTAACGGTTGTGGAACGAGATCTAACACTCTCCAACACATGCGACCCCCAGACTCACATGTGGAGAGGTAAACAAAAGATCCAACACATAGTGATCACAAATGAAATAAAGTGCTCTTAAGGCACAAACAAAATTGCTAACAAAACACAGAGTCTTGCACAAATTCCTCCAAGAACCAAGCTATGATACCAAACCATAAGTTCATGGATCCCAACTAGTCCTTTATGCATAACAACCAAGCCTTTGCTAATTACTTGATTTATCTTTTACTTAAAAGGTTGTAGATTCCATAGCAGGTAGATAGTTATGAACAACTCATGAAAGGCTTATCATCCCTGCAGTCCAATGACACCAGTAAAAGGTAATGTAATTCAAATTAAACCAGCTATACCAAGATGAAGAAGAACACAAAACAAAAAAATGGAAAAAAAAAAAACACAAGTACCAAAAGTAAACTAGTACCTTCGGTCATCTTGAGTTATATCAGCTCGATCATAGTCAATTCAGGAGGTTTATGTCAAATGTCATTGCCATTGTATAATCCAATGTAATGCGGTAGCCAATCTCAAATGGGACCAAACCAAAATTATAGAAACCATTCAAGCACATAATATGTGCTCTATGGACAACTTTGAAAACCTGTATATGTTTACTATGAACTAATTTTGAAAAACAAAGAGATACATACACATGTCTATGTGTGTGTGTGTGTGAGAGAGAGAGAGATACACATCTGTAGGAAAATCAAAGAATAAAACCTTGAAAAACAAATACGGTTCCAAAAAACGTATCGTCCGAGCAAATCACAAAACCTCATCAAGGGAAATCCATAAATTAAAGTACAAAGGATAGATAAGGACCAACAAAGTAAACACTTTCAAGTGTAATATTGTCAAAGAGAGCACATCAACATACAAATGAGGAGTTATAATATAGCATGCACATGACACTTAAGCTTTCTTAACCTGCAAGTTTACGCCCAGAAGCAAGCCTTTGACAGTGAAGTAAAAGATAATTCTCCGGCTAGGCAAGCAATGTACGTAGTACTTTCAAACCATTTCCATTCCAATTTCAAAATCATATGATATAAATATACATGCCAATTTCAAATATCATATCTACAACTTTCAAGAAAGGGAAAAAAGCTAAATTTTAGTCTTTCAACCAAAAAAAAAAAAAGATGCGACTTGTAAAAATCTAACAGCGACAACCATTAACGTAAGTTTACCAACAAGTCAACGGGAAAAAAAAAAAAGCATTTTAAAAATAGGGCATTGAAAACTTACAGGTTTGAATCAAGCCCTATACCTAGATTTCTTCCTTTTACTTTCATTGGCTTGCCTCACCCATTCTCTCCACCATTTTTCTCGTTAAATAAGAAAGACAAAAATGAGCATCAATTAGAACCACACCACAAAATATAGAGCTGAACCACCATCAGAGATTAGCAAAAGAGAAGCAACTCAATTATGATGGGCAAAGGGAAAGACACAGGTTTGAAGTGAAGACAAAAGAACAAGGAAAACAGAGAAGTGCCGCCTCTACAAAATACAAATAGTGTGCACATAGAAAGGACCTTCGAAAAGCTAGCTTTCTGTCAATGGATTCCTTCAGCATGCTATGACAGTTCGTCGTAGCAGCATCTCAGGATTTCGAGAAAAAAAAAAAAAACCTTGCATCAATGAAGAGAAATTATATCGTTTTCCAGTCTGTAAAACACAAGAAGATGAGATGGGGAATGCTAATGGTGTTTTATTTGTTCCGGCAGGTGCCACGCCATTAGCAGAAGCATTTTGCCCCATATTAATCCTGCAAAGGAAAAAAGGGAAAGGATAAACTCGAATATTCCATGCAAATGCACAGGATATCTGCAATACATAGACTGTGGAAAGGTGTCGGGAAAGGGTATATCATGTATATCTCTATGTCGGATTTATGTAGTTTTAATATCAAGGATACGAGGACATCACAAAATACTTCTTTTCCTTGAGATATTTCTTTGACTTTGTGAGGTAAAATGTGAATTACTATATAAGATGTGAAGACAAGTATTGCCCCTAGCTTGTGGAATTTTAGAAGCATTTTCGTGGAAAAGTAGATTCAACAACAAACATTAACACTGGTAATGAGTTATGAATGAAAAACGAAGCATGATCAATCGATCACAATAAAATAATTTTCACATTCTAGAAAGCATATGTGATTCATCAAACATCTAGTTAATAAAGTCATCAATGGGACCCTTGAAAGACAGTAGAAAGTACCTTGCTGATGGAAATGGAACAGAGGTCCCAACTGGCAATGTTGATCCTATGTTTCCCATCTGTCTCAAAGGCAGAAATAAAATAAGTATTCGGACTCCATACAAACAATAAAAATTAAGACTTTCATATATTCTACCTGCTGCATGTATTTCAGTAGCTCATTATTTCCAGCAGTGTCATCATTCCAGGAAACTGGAAACCAACGTTTGGCCAGTTTGGGGTGGGCAAGGTTGTACCATTTGCCCCTGGTGGTTGTGCATTTCCAGCAAATGGTGACACCATATTGGACTGCAAAGCAAACAAGGTAGTATATGATTAGATACACCGACTTCGAAAGCAGTAGTTTAGCACGCAGTAAAGTAATCCACAAATGCTGTCGTTGGTCTACCATTTGTTCGTAACATAGAATTTACATATCAACCATAAACCACAAACTTTACTTCATATATTGCACTGAGAAATTTACCTTATCAAAAAGGCTCATAATATTAGTTTTAGCATCTTTTTTAGGCTTTTCCGACACCGCAGAAACTTCAGAAAGGGAGTCTTGAAACAGAGATCTTCAATACCAGAAGAAGAATGCGTCTTCTTAGCATCTGGTTCTGTAGAGCCAGTTTTATTAGCTGTTGATCCTTCAGCAGCCGCTCCAAAGGGTCAAGAGCCAGGATTAACAATCAATGTAAGGTCATGGCGGAAGTAAAAACAATCTTATTCAAAATGAGACAAACAGCGACTTACATTGGAAACCTGCCCACGCATTATCATCAGCAGAGGGAGCCTCTGAGCTATTTACACTAGGATCATTCATTGAAAGCATGTTGAAGAGATCAATAGCAAAATCAACTTTCGGGGCAAAGACAGTTGGACTACATTCTACCGCCTGCTTTGTTGATTCAGAAGGCGCCACTATTGATTCTGACTTCTTCTCAGTGATCTGTTGAGCCTTTGGCGATGGAGTAACCTACATGCAAGCCAATTAGGCAAGGCTCACCAATTCAAAACTACAAGGAACACAAACAATGAAAGATCGTATTCAACATACTGGTTCAAGTCCTTTAGGGGGTACAGGAATACTAATCCTCGTAGTAGCCGGAATGCTGTGCCTTGTACGATGTTCTTGAAAGTTTTTTTTCCTTTCCTCAGATGAATTTTAAGAATTGCTACCATGGTCATGTCCGCTCCTATCCCCAGGTATCTGCCGCTACACAGAAGCCTTGTCTTCCAAAACTCTAGCACTAGCAGGTGACTTTGTGGTGTTGTCTTTAGGAACCCAACCTTTATCTTCATACCTTAATTAAAACATTATACTACTTTTCCACTTAAGGCTGAACAGTTAGAATAAGACAGCATAAATTGATTGTGTTTTGCAAGTTGAATAAGGGAATAGAAGGTTTAAAACAAAAAAGATACTTAGCAGGAATGAAATTCTCAATCCCAACTCTATCATAATTAGGGTGTAGCTCTACTTCCCAATAGCTATTTTATTTCTCATTCCCCGTTGCTGCATATGGGGAATCGGGCATAGCTACATGCTATGCACAATTGGTCATGCCCGTTGATTTGATGACGTAAATTGTATACCGTGAATGTGTTTTGGATTGTTAGCTCATTATGCATGCAATATGTGAAAAATATGAAAATGTTGCAAAGAGCATATATTCACATTGATTAGAAGTTTAAGCGTGGAATATTACAGACAAACATTCCAAAAGTTTGTTGTTGTACACATGAACCACGGAGGCTAGTGCATTTAAGTTCTCCGCCCCCAATTGAAGAGACTTCTTTCCACAGGAAAGCATTCACGGCAGAATGCAGCCTTTTCCGCTCTCCGAAAAGAACAAAGTGGATGGGCAATGGTGAATGAGGAAATTTTAAATTTATAATCTGTTGGTTCAATCATTAATGAGACGAGAGAAGCAAATTTCAATAACATCCTCAACAGTGGGATTGAGATTTCAAACCATATGAGGTACACATTATAATAAAAGAACAGACTAAAATCAACTTTCTTTGAATCACCCAAGAAATTAGTCAAACTCAGTGCCTAAAATCGACAAATTGAAGAAAGAAAGATAATGCTGTAAATATTGGACCCTTGATATAATCCCTCATACTTTTGGACCTTTTCCCGTAAATATTGGACATACGCGATCACCTGCAAGCATACATTACTGGTCATTCACCATAAGTATTATCAAGAAAACAAATATATAAATTGGTCCTTGTCTTTCTACATCGCAGGATCTACCTCCAACAAAAATGATCTCTCTTATTCTCACTATAGGGTATGAGATGCCTTAATATCTGAAATCCAAAAACAAAAATTAAGCACCCATCTGTTTTTGTCAGGCACAGTCTAGTCTTGTTGGAATATGAATACTGCATTCTAACAAAAATTAAGCACCCATCTGTTTTTGTCAGGCACAGTCTAGTCTTGTTGGAATATGAATACTGCATTCTAACACTGAAGGCCTAGACCTAAGAACCACGGATATACTAAGAAGGGACAGACACATGTGCTGAACACTCGTTTGAACTTGTCCCATTTTAAATTTATTCTTTAGGACAGGAGTTATAGCGATTCAAACACTTAGACAGCAGAGTCCACAACGTCTATAAAATGTTTTAAACCATGTCATCTTTTCAGAAGTTTAAAAGCTAAGTTTGTCGCTTTTCCACATTCTACGGTTTATTTTTGTCAGTGAGGAATTGCATGACAACTAAAGGTAATACTTTCCGCAACCTAAAACCTCTCATTTTTGCTATCTTAATCAGCAAATCATTTCTCATACACACCAATGATAACCCTATCTCCTGAAGCATACTTTATTAAGTACATTGAAAAGCATTTCAACAGTAATCATTCTCACAGTCAGGGCCCAACCATGATGCAAAATTGCTCTCGAAAACTTATAGTGCAATTCATTTGAATAGAATAAGCCATCATGCCTATTACAATTGTGGACCATTATCTCTTCATAATTAGAACTACATAAAGGGAAAAAGGTTTACAATTTTTTCAGTAAGAAATTGAATTATAAGAGCATCTAGGGGATGCCTACACCAAACAAAAGACAATGCTAACCTCAAGAAGGGTGAGAAGGGCTGTAAAAAAAAGTATGCACCGACTAAGGCACAAGCACCTTCCAAATTTGTTTGGCAACAGAATTCAAAAGTCTAGGTCAGGGGAAGCAACCCTCAGAAACCAATTACGCAATACATTAACATACGAATTCTTTTCTCGGTCATTCAAAAGGATTTTATTACGCTCTCCCTAGATAAGGAAAACGATGCACAAAGGGGTCAGAGACTCAAAGGTCATGTCTTTATTCTTGGTTTACCCACCTAAGAATAGACAACTTACCCGCAGCGTCAAATTTGTAAATTCACAAAGTTTGCTTCCTAGTTCAAATTTGTAAATTCACAAAGTCTAGTAACTGGTACATATAGGAACCAAATTTCAGGCTGGGATTCGGAGGAAAAGAACCTACCTAACCAATCTAGAGAGCTTGATATTACATTATATTTTCCATATATGGTATTTACTGTGCTCATTTCAACCGAGTCCGAGAACAATAACAATCCATCTAAACGGACTTGTAGGGGTTCGATTTGACGGGACCTTGACCGTAGTTCTGGTTAGGCTCCTTCCTCCGTGGGTCCGCACTCTTGCTGCTGGAACTGCAATAAGTCACTAGGGCTGGAGTAGCCCAGTGACCCTCCGACGATCAAGTTAGATCTCAGGGGAAGAATGTAGGTCTAGGGTTAGGGTAGGGTGGCTTACCTCTCTAGGTGAGTATCCCTTTGTATTTATAGACCTAGATTTACTTGGCCTCCAAGCTAGCACGTGGAGGATACGCTCGGGTAACCGTCTCATGTGACGTCATATATGACGAATGGAGCAAAGTGGTTACGGAGCACATGGCCAGATCTGATCTCAATGATTACGCTCGCCACACAATCCTCATGGGCCCCATCTGGTGTAACTACTTCTCTTAGGCGGCTTCGGGAACACTGAAACAGATACACTCCGTGTTGTTGATAATTACCGAACCAAGCACAGGGGTCTTATTACCGAGCGATAAACTGAACAGCACATAGGGACCATTGGCTTTTACCTAGTTGCGGTCCAGCCCCTCAGGGCATTGGTTCAAACCACTTGGCTCAGTTACCAAGATAGTAACCGAGGCCACCACAGGACTTTTATCGTTGTCATTCCAAATAAAATGAAATAGTTTTTCCTGTAAACATGTTCATGCCTAGCCTAAAGAAGCTCTCACTCTGCCCATTACAATGTCTGCACAACTTAAAAGACCAGTAGATTGTGAGAGATTGAATTTTTTTTAATGAACAGTCTAATCAATTCAGCTCCACCAATAAAAACTCAATTGAATGGAAACAGGAACAAACCAACCTCTCATTTATCTTGCACCTTTGGTGCTGCTTTGTGACTGAATGCTTGGACCATGTCGCATTGGCCTTCTTCTTGTTCTTCCCATCTGTGTACACAATAAAAAATCCATGTTATAGCACCCAAATATATCTATGTATGCACACAAATATATCCTATGTATGCACACAAATACGTACGCATATAATAAATAGGTATGCATTAAATGCACCTTTATTATTGGAAGAGAGACCTCTCTTGGAAACCATCTCTTCGTCCTCTTCTTGTTGACTCTTAACTGATTTCATGATATTGTCAAATGGGTATGACCATATGAGGTATTGTTCTTGTGCCTGTACGAATTTTCGAAATTAATAGATCATGAAAGAGAAAACAAACCCAAGTGAAACAACACAGAGATGAGAGATCTATCAGCATTTACCTCAAAGAGGTGCGTTGATTGTTGGAGAAATAGACATGGATTCGATGCCTATTGCTATTTTATTGAGAGAATTGGTTAGTGGGAGTTGGGAATTAGGCGAAACTCTCCTGGGTTGAAACATTCCTGGGGGTGCGTGTGTGATGACTTACAGAGGCTATTTTCCGGGAAGCTTTCCAACATGGAGTCTCAAGTCTTCCAATATGGTTATTTTTCTATCAATAGAAGATACAAAATGCTATGCATCTGGTCCCTACAGCAAGTAACGGGCTTCTTTCAGAATAATGAAGTGCAAAAAACAAAAGAGAAACAGCAAACCAAAATACGAAGCTTTGACAGAATCATCAAAATAAACCCCCCCCCCCCCAAAAAAAAAAAAAAAGGCCCCAATTAAGACTTGTTTCCATCTAAAACCACAGAAATAAGATCAAGAAATATGTAAACTATAAATGCATGTATGCATCATGTATGTATGTGTAATATATGCATAGAAATTGAAGGGGGTAATGGGTAAGGCTCAGATCTATGTATGATCGAACGAGAAAGAGAATCTGACTCTGCCATGGCTGTAACGATAGTTGCCCATAACGTTCTTCTACAAACCCTCTGTGTGCCCCGTAAAGAAATGGGTCAGATCCTGATCTCTGAAATTCTACTTTCCGAAACTAATCCTCACAGCCTATGAAGCACGGATACTCTATTTTGGCCTCCGTATCGCGTACCGTACACATATCGGATACGAATACGCTCGGATATGTTCCGGATACGTATCCGATACATTTTTTTAGAGTATCCTGTTTTTTATTTTATTATTTGGTATTTGGATACATTTCGGATACACGCGGGGGTAAATATGTTATTTCTTAAAATATATGGGTTAAACTGCAATTAGGGCTAGATATATGTTTCTTCTCCCTATCGATTAGAAACGAAAAAACGAAAGAAAAAGACAGGAAGAAAGAAAGCGATTCCTCTCTATGGTCTCTAATCTCTCTCTCGGTCTCACCTGTAAGTCTCTCTCTCCTCTCTCATCTCTCTCGTCTCCCTCCTCTCTTGCCTCTCATCTCTGTCGTTGTATGTACAGTGTGTGTGTGTATATATTACATACTGTGTATATGCAGTATACATATTACATATATATATATATATATATATATATATATATATATATATATATATATATATATATATCGTCTCTCTCTCTCTCTCTCTCTCTCTCTCTCTCTCTCTCTCTCTCTCTCTCTCTCATTTTTTTTAAAAAAAACAGTCAGTATGACTGAGACTGAAACCCTTATTATTGTTTTTTTTAAACAGTACATGATGGATTCTATTGTTATTTTAATCATTAATTAAATTTTAGGATTTTTTTTTATTTAATTTTATATTCAACGTATCCCCAGCGTATCGTATCCTACTTTTTGGAAAAATCACATATCCACGTATCCGTATCATATCATATCCGTGCTTCTTAGCTCATAGCCTTATAGCTATCACGGCAAAACCCGAAAGGGATTGGCCTCGCGATCAATGCCCATACAATGCCCCATACTTCATGGCAAAATCCCAAAAGTATACAATACAGCTACAATAACTTACTGTAGCAGCAAAAAGTCGACATTGCCCCCAAGCTCTGGTCTTGAGGCTCCCCAATCAAGGGGCTCAATTGGAAAAATCAGGCCAAAGATTTGGCGGACAAGAAATTGAGTTTCATGCTCCTTTATTGCGGTGTGTGGCTCAATTGGTAAAAGGTTCAGATCAGTGCATGATCGAACGAGAATCCAACTCTGTCATTGCTGCAACAGTTGCCCATAAGAGGCTCCTAAAGACCCTCTGTGTGCCCCGCAGAGAACGGGTTGGATCCTGGTCTCTAAAATTCGGCTCCGAAACTGATCCTCACAGCCTTAAAGCTATCGCAGCAAAACCAGAAAGGAATTGGCCTCGCAATCAATGCCCCATACTTTGGGTTTGCTTCTTCTTCTTCTTAGGTGTCGGTTCAAAAATCTCCCTTAGTACAATGAACTACCCAAAAATCAAGAACTACAAAGCTTTGGCAGACAAAATACAAAAATACAAAAAAAAAAAGTGGAAAAAACGAAAAAGAAACAGTAAACAAAAATACGATGCTTTGGCAAAATCATCAAAATCCCCCCAAAAAATGCCACAATTAAGACTTGTTTGCATCTAAAACCACAGAAATCAAATCAAGAAATAGGTAAACTGTAAATGCATGTGGGTATCACCTATGTACGTATGTATGTGTAATATATGCGTAGAAATTGAAGGGATAAAGGGTGAAGGCTCAGATCTGTGTATGATCAAATGAGAATCCGACTCCACCATGGCTACAACAACAGTTGCCCATAAGAGCCTCCTACAGACCCTCTGGGTGCCCAGCGAAATCTGTCAACAAAGATACGAACATAAAATTGAGTTTCATGCTCCTTTCTTGCGGTTTGCGGATAATTCCTCCACGGCAACCAGAATGTGGAGTGCTAACTCTTCTAAATTTGTGAAATTCATGGGAGGGTGTGCAATTTTTTCTTAGATTTCCAATTGGACACGATAAATGTTGTTTTAGTAGAAGACTTCACTATGGAACTATGTACATGTCCAAGACTATCATTCTATACCTATGTCTGGCGAAGTTTAAAAGAGCTGCTTCCGGTTCTTTTCTGTTCTGGAGTTCTGTGCGCATGTTGTACAGCTTCCTCCTACAGGTACTACAACTGAGGTGATAAAAATAATCTGAATAAGCTAATAGTTTGGAAGACAAAGGGTGAAAACTACACTTTCTTCAAATGCCATTTCACAAATAAACCAATACGAAAATGAAAGATCAATTAATCAAAAGAATTACCAAAGAAGATCACGGTTAGCCTCTTGCTTCAAGCCCGCTAAATTATCACATGCTTTGGTAAAAACATGGTAATTCATTTCCATCAAGTAATACTCTACTGATTAGCATAATAAAACCCCTCTTTCAAATATTTGGTTAGTTATCTCCATTTCCTGGGAAGATCATATTTATATAGCAAATTAGGGTTCTATTTCCATTCTAGTATTTCATTTGACGGAAATAACAGAAGTCGTGTGTATTTCAACCATATCAAAGAATTCAGAGCCACGCAATCTCATAAAATCATATTTTTTCACCATCAAAAGCATATGGGGGCAGAATTAAGAAATGATTGAACTAACATATATGTGCCATAATAGGATGACAATAAATTTGTTTGCAATCTAAACTGGAACAAAAGGTGTTTTTATTGTTGGACTAACCATATCGGATCAACGTGCTGCAAAGTGATTCTTATGCAATAGTCAAAGGGATTCTTGAAATGTAGGATGCATAAAGTCTTGTAAAAAAGCATAATTTTCTTTTCCTTTAGCCTCTTTTGGTCGAAAAGAACAATCCAAATACGGTCTAAGCAATCTAACAGGCAATACAGTAATTTCATCTTCCATTTTCCTTTTTCTCTCTTTTTTTCTTTAAACTAATCCTACTAAAATTTACCCACTAACAACTTTGACGAACTGAGATCACAACAAGAAATTGAAAAAGACAATATATGGGAGAAGGGAACAAACGTCACAAAGAAACCGAGACGACTCCACACTGAACATACTGAACCGAGACGACTCCAAACGGAACATACCTCAGGCTCCGTTCCAGAACACCTTCTTAAAAAATAAGTACTTATTTCACATTTTCAAACTCAAAAATAATATAAATGAAAATTTTTTTTTCAATTTTTTTTTCACCGTATAAAAGATCTCAATGAGATCTATCAAACAAGATCCATATTGATAGAAAATTTATTTACGTAAACACATGATTTTTGAGCTTGAAATTGCCTTCTTAAAAAATAAGTACTGATTTCCGTTTCCGGAACGAGGCTTCAGTCAGAAACTTTAAGGAGCTTACTGGGTGGGTAAGAGCAGCAAAGACTATACCAGTCCTGCTTGTTGAGTAAGAGATCTTGCACAGTGTCTCAGCTAAGCATTTTTTCGCCTTTTCTAGCTCTAGCCTCTCCTTGTAGATGACAAAGGGAGAAGAAGGTGTTCACCTGCGAATGAAGGTATGACAAGAAGGTGCTAAGGTAAGAAGTTCAATACTCAAGTACCAAGTTGGGTTTTGGAAGTAAACACAAAAAAAACTGGGTGCAATTACAACTGAACTTCCAAATAGAGCACGAGTTCTCTTTATTTCTACTGGAAAATTAAAAACCAAGGTCCAACTACCTCCATTTCTAGCTAGAAAACCACACCATACCCAATTGGGTCCTGAAGTTAATCTTCGATTACTAATTAATATCAACCGATTAATTGTCGATTAATCACTCGAAGGCGGCCGACCGCACGACTAGAGCCTAGCAACTTTTAGAACATTGATGATGGGCAAAGGGAAAGATAGAGGTTGGAAATGAAGACAAAAGAATAAGGAAAACAAAGAAGTGCCGCCTCTACAAAATACAAATAGTGTGCACATAGGAAGGACCTTTGAAATGCTAGCTTTCTGTGAATGGATTCCTTCAGCATGCTATGACAGTTCGTCGCAGCAGCATCTCAAGATTTTGAGAAAAAAACCTTGTGGCAATGAAGAGAAACCATATCCTTTTCCAGTCTGTGTAACACCAGAAGATGAGACGGGGGATGCTGATGGTGTTTTATTTGTTCCGGGAGGTGCCACACCATTACCAAAAGCATTTTGCCCCATATAATAAATGTTGGAAAGGAGAAAAGGGAAAGGATAAACTCTAATATTCCATGCAAATGCACAGGATATCTACAATACATGGATTGTGGAAAGGTGTTGGGTAAGGGTATATCATGTATATCTCTATGTCGGATCTATGCAGTTTTCATATCAAGGATACGAGGACATCACAAAATACTTCTTTTCCTTGAGATATTTCTTTCATTGTGACGTAAAATGTGAATTTCTATATAAGATGTGAAGACAAGTATTGCCCGTAGCTTGTGGAATTTCAGAAGCATTTCCATGGAAAAGTAGATTCCACAGCAAACATTAACACCAGTAATGAGTTATGAATGAAAAATGAAGCATGATCAGTCGATCACAACAAAATAGTTTTCAGATTCTAGAAAGCGTATGTGATTCATCAAACATCTGGTTAATAAAGCCATCAATGTGACCCTTGAAAGACAGTGGAAAGTACCATGTTGTTGGAAATGGAACAGAGGTCCCAACTGGCAGTGTCGATCCCATGTTTCCCATCTGTCTCAAAGGCAGAAATAAAATGAGTATTCAGACTCCATACAAACAATAAAAATGAAGACTTTCATATATTCTACCTGCTGCATGTATTTCAATAGCTCATTATTTTCAGCAACAGGTGTCATCATTCCAGGAAATTGGAACCCAACGTTCGGCCAGTTTGGGGTGCGCAAGGTTGTACCATTTGCCCCTGGTGGTTGGACATTTCCAGCAAAATTTGGCAAAACACCACCTGATTTAGTTGCAGCAGCCATAAGAAGGGACTACGGCTGCAACATAGCAATTTGCAAAGCAAACAAGGTATATGATTAGATACACCGACTTTGAAAGTAGTAGTTTAGCAGGCAGTAAAGTAATCCACAAAAGTTGTCGTTGTTGGTCTACCATTTGTTCGTAATATAGAATTTACATATCAACCATTAACCACAAACTGCACTTCATATATTACCACAGAAACAAGACTTCTTCAAATGATTAAGCCACTCAGAAATTTACCTTATCAAAAAGGCTCATAGTATCAGTTTTAGCATCTTTTTTAGGCTTTTCCGACACCGCAGAAACTACAGAAGGGGAGTCTTGAAACAGATCTTCAATACCAAAAGAAGAATGCGTCTTCTGAGCATCTGGTTCTGTGGAGCCAGATTTATCAGCTGCTGATCCTTCAGCAGCCGTAGGAAATGGTCAAGAGCCGGGATTAACAATAAATACACCGAAAGTAAAAACAATCTTGTTCAAATGAGGCAAACACAGACTTACATTGAAAACCTACCCATGCATTATCATCCGCAGAGGCAGCCTCTGAGCTATTTACACTAGGACCATCCATTGAAAGCATGTTGAAGAGATCAATAGCAAAATCAACTTTCAGGGCAGAGACAGCTAGACTACATTCTACCGCCTGCTTTATTGATTTAGAAGACGCCCCTATTGGTTCTGACTTCTTCTCAGTGATCTGTTGAGCCTTTGGCGGTGGGGTAACCTATATTCAAGCCAATTAGGAAAGGCTCACCATTTCAAAGCTATAAGGAACACAAACAATGAAAGATTGTATTCAGCAGACTAGTTTAGGTCCTTTAGGAGGTCCTTTAGGGGGT
This sequence comes from Rhododendron vialii, assembly GCF_030253575.1. Lineage (NCBI taxonomy): Eukaryota > Viridiplantae > Streptophyta > Magnoliopsida > Ericales > Ericaceae > Rhododendron > Rhododendron vialii. Next base: position 20,106,792 of record NC_080569.1, on the reverse strand, counting down.
ACAGGTAAACTAATCCTCATAGTAGCCGGAATGGTTTGCCTTGTGCGATGTTCTTGAAAGTTTTTTTTCCTTTCCTCAGATGGATTTTCAGAATTGCTACCATGGTCATGTCCGCTCCTATCCCCAGGTATCTGCTGCTGCACAGAAGCCTTGTCTTCCAGAGCTCTAGCAGGTGACTGTGTTGTTGTCTTTAGGAACCCATCTTTTATCTTCATACCTTAATTAAAACATTCTAGGACTTTTCCACTTAAGGCTGAACAGTTAGAATAAGGCAGCAGAAATTTATTGTGTTTTGCCAAGGTGAATAGAGTAATAGAAGGTAAAAAAAATAACGAACTTAGCATGAATGAAATTCTCAATCCCAACTCTATCATAATTAGGGGTTAGCTCTGCTTCCCAATAGCTATTTTACTTCTCATTCCCCATTGCTGCATATGGGCATCATACTATCAACAACCGCTATTTTTCCTAATCTGGGACCGACATAGAACAAAAGAGTTGGGCTCATGTATTCAAGAGAAGCTTACACTAGATAAATGCAACCTGTTCAGGAAGCCATGAGTCCAGGGTAGCAGATCTCACCTGTGAAAGAAACCATTGATAAAGATGCATAAAATTGCTTTTAAGGGACCCAACTAATAGACATTCTCAATGTTATTGTGCATATTCCAGTCTCCTATAAAAGCAAATCAATGCACAAACTATAACCTTCAATATGTGGACTCCAAGACTTCTGTGGATTCCAGAACATTGCATGCATATCAAAATGCCCAAATTAACACTAGCCCACCGTGGACCCCTGCATGAAAAACGAGTCAATGCCAGACTCAAAAATCAAAACAGAGCAGTTATTTTCAATCAATAGCATGTAGCTACTTCACATGTAAGGAACTGATTTCATTGTTTTCTAATCTTGGTTCTTCCATATATAATATATTAATATTAATATTTTCATAATTTTGCTATCGACTTCATCATTTTTCATAGTTTACATAAACGTACTTGCATTTGCAATCAGCACATTCCCTGTTCTTTGGCAATTTAAGAAGCCCTTCCAGCATCTGAGGATGACAAAAAAACAAAAACAAAAAAAAACAAAGTCAATTGGTCAAATGCATATAAATTAAAGGCTCCTGGCTATGGAGAAAGAATGGCAAGTAGCCAACAATGGAAATTATGTTTCTTAAAGGAGGCGGGGGCCTTCAATCATGACGAACCAATCAGAAGGGCCAAGGCCTCCGATATTATATATCCCAAGGCCAAAAACAGGCACAACAAAAGGTAACTTCCAATAAAGAACCGAACCAACAATAGATGAAAATCTTTCTTTACTTTCTTTTCTTTTTTATTTCTATTGTTTGCAAAGGCCCTTTGGGAATTAGTTAGAAATTTGCAGAAAAAGACAGTGTTCAAGAGTCAAAGTCCTTCACAGACGCATCGAATTCAGCACCAGACTACAGTACTGGACTATGGCATGATTGGCATCCATAATAGCCTGACTTCCCTCACCAACATATATCCACTTAGGGTCCTACACTACCAGCTAAGATTTTGAATTATTCCTTTGTTTATGCTAACTCACTCTTTTTCTATACCCTCTGAGAGCATCCAAGTTGCATTCCTTGATTCAGAACGAAGTGAAGCTCAGAGATTCGAACTATTGGAGAATAGAAACTGATAGCATTTATGGCAGGCAATAGAATCAATAGACGGGCGGTGGTGATAGTCATGCAAAAGCTGCAGCAACAGTAAAGGAGTAAGTCATGGGCATAACTTTCTGTCTCAAAATAAAGGATGGGAGACTAAGAGAGAACGTGTCCAACAAATGTTGTGCATACACCTCCATGACATCAGCATGATAGCGCATCAAGAATAGCATTTTCTGCCTCCCTTGTGAGTTTGCAGAGGGAAATACTTCAATTCTCTTGTTATCAACCGGATGACGCCCAATTTTAAAGAACCAAGAGAACGTAAGTCAAGCGAGAACACTTAACCATGAACTAAACAAATTAATCTTTGGTATTCACCATACCCAAAGAATGAAATCTTATGGTCTGCATTAAATTTCCATGTGAATCACAAAGGAAGGAAGATTCTGTGAAACAATCAAGCTCCAAACAAAACACTATATGCCAGGTATAATGACAAAATAACACATGCAGTAGAAGTATGACCTCTTAAACATAAAGAACAGAAGAGTTCTCAATATCAAATGACTGCACACTTCAGATACACATACATCAAGTAAGCCTTATCAGCAAACAAACCTCATCCGCAACCAAATTTGGTTTCCCTTCAATTTATGGAGCAGAAAGAAATTTTCAACAGGCAGCAAATCAGACTAATGGGGACCACAAGGCCCAAGATCACCCACACCTACATGAAATGGGATGGAAAAAGTAATCTTTATTTTCCCTCTCTTCCTTTCTTGTGTTCATTTAGTATTTACAATGGCCATCCGGCAACACAGACTCTGTGACTTGCCTAGAAAATCACGTAAAGAAGGGACCCACACACTTGGTGAAAAAAAAACTTTAAATGTATGAAAAGCTGGAAGGTTATTAGACATTCAGGTCAAGATGTTTAAGAGTATTATTGTATCCCCAAAAAAATGCTTCCAACAATTAGTGATGTTCCACAAACTACAAGTAACCATCTAATTAACTGATGATATGATTTTTTATATGTACTTCATTATAATCTATGTGCAGGCCAAGTTTATAAGTACCAATGGAAACGACATTCATTGTTCACCTAAGAACAAGAATCTTACAAAAGTTCTATTTTGATTTTATAAACCGTCAATGAACCAGCTATAAGTCCAAGTTAATACTTAAAGTCACAAAAAAAAAAAAATATATATATATATATATATATATATATATTGTGTAAAACTTGTCATTTCATCGAAATCTTTTATTGTAGTACTATATCTAAAAATCCATAACATTTAAACCTTGAAAATCTGAAACCCATTACAAAATTCACCAAAAGTCATGAGATGCTAATGAAATCCTTGTTTTTTTGTCACGCCATGAAATGTAAGTTCAACTAAAAGAATAGAAAGAAATGATCTGCTTCTAATTTACCAAAGAATTCAAATTAACCACCAACACTCCGTAACATACCATAAACTTTACAAACTCCAACCACAAAATACAAGTTTTTCCTTCCATTCACCAAAGACAAAGTCACAAAAACATATTTCTAGAGTAAAATCTTGGGTTATTTACCGAGACACCCCTCAACGTTTACCCGTTTTTCACAGACACCCCCTCCATGAATTCTCGCTACGGCAAGACCCCCTCTGTTATCTCTACTTTACCCGTACACCCCTTCTGGTAGAGTTCCGTTAAGTTCTGTTAATTTTTTTACTGAAATTAATTCAAAAGTAATAAAATGTTCCAATATTACCCTCAACCATATTTCCTCTCTTCCCTCAATCCTTCCGCCGCCCCACCCTCCTCTCGATCTCCGACGCCGCCACCCTCCTCCCCCTAGCGACCACCCCTCCGCTCCCCCCTACTGCTCTCCACTGCCGCCCATCACCACCACCACATCCAGCCACCCAGAACCACCACATCCACCATCGTCGTTCATTCACCACGGCCAAACACCACAATCAGCAAGTTTCGTGCACTATTCATCAAATTTCGAGCAGATTCAGCAGGTTTTCGAGCACTGTTCAGCAGGTTTCGAGCATATTCAGGAGGTTTTGAGCACTGGGCTGTAGATTTTGAGTCTTATGCAGGCTGTTTCGTTGAAAAATGCATGATTTTGAACTCGACTCAGGCGTTTTCATGTTTTGGAAGGTTGATTTGGAGTGGGTAGGGTTCAAATTAGGTTTTTGAAGTCAATTTTGGGATTTCAAACCAGATTGAGGGAGTTCAATCCAGTAGGGAGGGCTGGGTGGCTGCGATTCAGGTTTCTGATGGACTGGGTGGCTGCGATTTAGGGTTTTGGTGGACCAAGGGGCTACGATTTAGGGTTTTGGAGATGTTAGGGTTTCGGTGGCAAAAACAAGGACGACGGCGGCAACTAGATTTACGGCTGTGGTGGTGGTGACATGTGAAAACAGGGACGGCGATGGCGGCTAGATTTGCGGCTGTGGTGGTTTCCACTCGATGGAGACCAGGTAGGCGCTCTCGTCGATGAAGACGGTGCGGCCACCGCTGCCGCAATTGAGGGCGTGCCAGAGGAGGGTCTCGTGGGTCAGGCCAAAGACGACGAGGTTGCAGTTGGGGCAACGGCGGAGGACGGTGGCGACGAATTTCAGCTCGGCGGAGGAGAGGCGGTTGGCGTCAGTGGAGTTCGAGATGGAGGTGTAGTGGAGGAGGGCGTCGAAGATGGGTTCAGATAAGGAGGCGCCGCCGCCGTTGGCGGTTGTGATGGTGGTGGGAGCGGGGGTTTTGGTGGTGAGGAGAGTGAAGAGGGAGAAGAAAGTGAAGAGTGAGGCGAAGAGGAGGAGATAGATGCTGTGGGGAGTGGTCGCGGAGGTGGTGGTTGGTCCACCGTGTTTGGTTAGTGAAGAGGGGTGGCCTTCATTTTTTGGAAAGAGAAAGTAATGAAATGCAGAGTGATTACTAGAGTACTACGTGAGGACTTGTTTGTATATATATGTAAGGGTAAAATGGACTTCCATTCATTCCGTCCAATGGCGTTAGGTCCCTCAAATGAAAACTTTAATGAGGGGGTCTGGCCATAGCGAAAATTCGTGGAGGGGGTGTCCGTGAAAAACAGGTAAATGTTGAGGGGTGTCTCGGTAAATAACCCTAAAATCTAACACTATCATTACATGTCCAAGTCAAAAACATACATGTAGTCACAATGGTGACCTCCAAGAACCACACTTAATAATAAGTCCTCCGACTACAAAATATAAGAGAATATAAGAGTTAGTTCAACCACCGACTCCATCAAGCTTGCTCTAGCCTTTGAACCTATAAGGTAGGGGTGAGCACAACCGCCCACAAATAATCTACTAAACACTAAAATATGCAAGTGAACATGTCTTTAAAGTATGAATGCTTGTACCCATGTATCCCATTTTATTAAACTCCACAATATACTAGCTCGACACAATTCATAATAAATATAACCAAGTCCGAAAAGATGAAACCAAAATTCTTTAAACATAAAACAAATCAAATTATTAAACTCAATTACGAGAAAATAATAGCACATAAAACCAAAAGTCCAAGCTATCAGTGTTGTGTACCAATCCTAGGCTACTGATCAGGTCCTAAATCATCCAAGTTTATGGGCTACTAACCCAAAGGCCTATGGGGCAACTTATCCTGCATGGGTTTACGGACTATACACCAACGGATAACTCGTTATCCATATGTTTCTGGCTACACAACAAGAATAAAATGGCCAAGTTAGCCTCCAATACATGGCTCACTACCCCATTAACTAGTATCACATCCAAATCAATCCAAACCCAGCATATAACTGGTATCACTATCAAATTCTTAACCTTTACCAAAGAAATCAAGGAAACCCAAATATCGAAAATCAAATCTCATAGACTTACATATAATTCCTCCTTTTCTTTCCTTAATCAAATCAACTCCTTAACTACTTTCCATGTTTTTCCAAAATAAGACAAACTCATAAATAAACCTTCCAAACATGCTCTCCATAAAACACCCAACAAAAATTCAACAACTTAGTCGAATAGGGCTTTCACGTACACTAGTATATGAAAGTGAAACATAATTCTCATATTAAGAACCATAAATACTCATAGGCATAATACTTCTATCACATTATAACAAACACTAAACCCATCAATTTCAATTCATATGTGAGGTATCAAACTTGTACCGTACAACACAAATTAGGGCTTTTTCTTGATTATCATGCTTAAACACTTAACAATAATAGTTTTCATACATGATAACTTGAATTTTTAAGATATTAGTAGAAAACCCTACCTCAAGAGAAGAAAAACCCCAAATGCTAAGTTAGTTTGTTGAAATCCTTAAAGAGTACTCCAACTCCTAGTCGTGCACCCAAGTCTTGATTGTCAAAATAGATGGGAAAAGGAGGGAATTCAATAGATTGGGAGTGGGAGAGTGTGAGTAGCTGAGAGAGAGGGGGAGAGGGAGAGCTGAGAGAGGGAGAAGGGAACCACATCAAAAAAGGAAAAGAAAAGGAAATGGGGGAGGTCGGGGACCTTCTGATCTCAATTTGGTATATATATGTAAATATTACACCACACCCCTCTCAAGTTACTTAGGCCTTCCATCAACTTCTATAATTTATAAGTAGCTACAGTAATACCCCAAGTGCTATAAAAATAAATAGTAACTACTCGTAAAAGTTACCCACTGCGGGTCCCCAAACACTCACATCCTATGGCCCACGAACTCGGCCCCGCACGACCAAACATACACAAACATATATATATAAAAAAATCCACTGTTCACAAAATTATCTAATTATATTTCCACGTAACAACATCAATAAATAAAATAAATTAAAATTAGACACGGATCTCTACACCTCATGTCAGAATGCAAATCCATGTTCACAACTGAGATTTGATAACAACTAAATGTGTAGAACATAGAAAATAATTAATTTTATAATGGAACCTACATATCATGTGACTGCATGACAGATTAACAAAAAGGGATACCAGTCTATCTTCACCTATGACATTTATGGCATTAGCAATGTGAATATTAGGCAAAATTCAATAAGTCACATACCGAAATGGACCTAAAAACTTCTTTTTATCAAGTAGATCAAATTCCACAAAGAAAGGCAATAAGGGAATGGCAC